>NC_081406.1:142803540-142836040 GCF_030272615.1 Cryptomeria japonica
AAAGGATTTGTCAAAATATTAAATCTAACTATGACTTTTTTGATGCATACGTTAGACACTATGTTATGTTTTTCAGAAAAAAAATTAGGGTCAGTTTTTCGTGCACAAAGGATTTGACCCCCTTAATCTTATCCAATTTTGAAAAAGTTTAGTAGTTTGGAAACTAGATTGAGAGTACTACAATATTTATTATTTTATTATCTTCATATCTTGAGTGGATGACTTTCAAATTTTGCCTCCAAGTTCAGGTTCACCTGATTTCAGAAATAAAAAAGTGTCCACTTATACCCCCCTTTTTGACCACCATATTTGTGCACTTAACCAGAATCATTATTCTATCTAAATTATATGAGAATATAACAAAATAAAGCATCCCAAGAAAATATACACAACAAGAGTTTGATATACTTCGTTTTCCTACTATTACATGGTCATTTTACCTCCTTTTGGTAAAAAACTTGATTGTTGCAGCGTTGTTTTGTGTTTTTGAGTTGATTTTTTCTATAATTTTGGGCCCCTTAAAAGCACTTTTAATTGCACACAATAATAATTTATACCCAGACATGATTTGAATTATCTAAATAAAAATAAAAATTATGAGAAATTATGCTTAATCATACAAAGGAATAAATATCTAATTAAAAAAATGAATGAGACAAAAATAACATATAAAAAATGTCTATAAAAATCACATCATTATGTATTCTTTGAAAGAAAACTAGTAGATTTTAGCAACATAATGAAGTGTATAACCACTATGTACATAGAAAATTAGTAAACTAGACTCGTTATTATAGATCCAATATATCAAAGGACATATGTGAGTCCACCAACACAACAAAGCCTACACACATAGCTGCCCAATGAGGATTTGAACCTTGGTGGCAGTTTTACCAAGCAAGTGTTTTAACCCTTGCATTACATGTGTCCCCCCAATCAAAGGACATTTTTCTTAATACTCCATATATTTAATCTAATTAAAAAGTTATATAGGTACCGGTTCAATCATGGCTTTGGTGATAAGTTTTTTTGTCTGAATGTCTGAGACACTAATTCCATTTCTTTCTTTGTAGAGAAGTTGGATACCTTTTGATAATGCATATTTATGATATTTGCTGATTATTGGAACATTATCAGGTTTCAAATATTCCCAATTTAGTTCCTTGAGTTTTTCATCAATTAAGGAATTGAGATACTCCAATGCATCCTCCTCTGTAGATCTAGGATTGTCTTTCAAATAACACGCTATGCCCGATGCTAGTTCTCCACGATCTACCTCAGCCTTCAAAAATACCATTATACTTTAATAAAATTTCAAATTAAATGCCTTTAAACCAATTTAATTGATTATATGCATGGAAAAACATTATATCTTGAAAGTCGAATTGACTAAATTTATAACATACCTTGAAAGTCTTTGTGTCACCTCTTAATCTAAGGGTTAAGCATAGAAGATCATTGAACTTTGAAGGGTAATCAATTTCTTTTATAATATCATCATTAATGGGCACATCCAATGATAGTAGTGGTTGTAAGGTCACAACACGATACCCAAAGCTTACTTTTCCATTCTCTAAATATTCCTCCAAAGATGGTATATACCCCGTAGCAATCCAAGTTGCTTCCACCATGAAAGAATCTATGCAAATTTCCCACTATACACAAACAATATTCCAAGTTAATTTGTTAATACTTGAATTTATAAATAAATTACTATGAAAATTCTACATAAAATAAGTCTCTGAATGAAATTAAATCAAATATTTATATAACTCTAAAAAAGGTAAAAATCAGATCATTTCATAATGTTAAGGAAAACCAAAATATATTTTGATAGGCCATGCATATGTACTAATTTATTTTTATTATAAACCAAATTATGTTATATACAGGTAAAATTCTATAGTTAATATATGATACATATATAATACCATACTTTTTTACATGAAAATGTAAGATTAGGACCACACACACACAAACACACATATATATGTATGTAATATACATACATACATACATACATGCATACATGCATACATATATACATTCATATATGTGTGTGTGTATGCATGTATGTATGTATGTATACATATACATGTATACATTTATATATGTATATATATACATATATATGTGTGTGTGTGTATACACACATATGTATGTATGTATGTATGCATCTATTTCATTCTCAACCATAGACTTGAAGGCTTTAAACTTATTTGGGGATTTTAATTTTTCTCTTTGAAAAGTAACCCATGTCATTTTAGAATAATAATCAATAAGTAACATAAAGTAAATTATTTTACCATTTAGTACTCTTGTCCTGATAGGTCCGCATAGATCAATGTGTATCATTTGTAAATGCTTTGTATTAGAATATTCCTTATGATTGAATCTTGTCTTTGTTTCCTTTCCCACTTGACATTCCTTGCATAATGTGTTTGTAGGCTTGATAATCTATGGCATTGTTTACATCTTGTGTAGAATTGATCTTTAGCATGTTGTCAAAATTGATATGTCCCATTCTGCTATGCCACAATCAAAATTCATAGCTTTGACCCATTAGACAACTACTTCCTTTAGCTTCCTTTAGATGGTAAATTTTTTCATCAATTCCTGTTTCTTCTACAATTAGTCTTTCACACTTTTTCATGAAATTTAAGTTTGTATACTTTGATACACATTTGGCTATCATCGAGAAGATTATTTTTTAGTCCCTTAACATAGAGAACATCCTCATTTTTGTTCTTTCCATCAATGATAATGGTTCCTTTGCCACAAATATGAGAAGACTCTTCACCTCCGAACTTAACTTATCCACCATTCCATTTTTTTAGATTGATGAATTTTCTTCTATCATTTGTCTTGTGATTTGAACACCTACTCTCAATCACCCAAGCATTTGTTTCTTCTTTTGCATGAAAAGCGCTTCTTTAGTCTTCTTAGAAAGTTTGCTTCTACATCATCAAGGTCATCATCGCGATCAACATCATCTTCCACTTTCTTATTGAATTTGAATGAAACTTCCTTCTTGGGGTTATGTAATTCAAAATCTCTCATCTCAAAGGTAGTGAGAGAACCATATAATTGATCCATTTTATATTAGTCCAAATCCTTGATTTCCTCAAAAGTAGATACTTTTGAACTATAGGATTTGGGAAGCAATCTAAGTACACTTTTCACTACTTCATATCCATCCAAATTTCCACAAATACCTCTGATTCCATTTACTACTTCTGTTACATGGTGTATACTATCAATATTTTCCTCTTTTGTCATTCTTAGATTTTCAAATTTGAATTAGAAGTTCTACATCTTGATTTGTCTTATTTTTTCATCTCCTTCATATATTCTAGTGAGCTTCTCTCAGACATCTTTAGCAAGCTCATAGTTCATCATATTCCTAAGTTCTAAATCAACCAAACCACTTATGATTGCATTCTTTTATTTTACATTGTTCTCATACAATCTAATCTCATCCAAAGTATCTAGAAGAGTAGAGAGAGAAATATAACTATCTACAACAGAGTTCTAAATTTCATATCCTATAGCATTCAAATATGATTCCATCATTAGCTTCGAAAAGGTGTAGTTTGTAACATCAAACTTAGGTATCTTGCAGGATTCATCTTGTTTCATCCCAAACCTTCCTCAAGTCGTTAAGCTTCTTCTAGAGGAACTCAACTCTGATACCCATTTTGAAACCCATCCCAAGACTAAGTAGGAGGGGGGGGTGTGAATTAGTCTTGTTCAATCACCTATACTTTATACCTCAAATCAACATCAACTTATCCTTAATCTTATCAATAAGAATGAAATGTATAAAAATAAACACCAATCATAATAGAACACTAGATTTACATGGAAAATACAAAGAGGATAAACCATATTGGTAGTTAACTCACAATATATGAGCCTAATTATAGTAATTTTTTTTTACTTATTTCCAAGGAAGCTCACTACTTTTGGAAGGACTTGAAGGTTGAGGTGCACTACCCAGGGGAAAGATACAAGGTACTTGTAGGATGAGACTCAATGCCTCATGACAAGATACAAAGAAATTGTTGGGAAGACTCACTATCTCTAAGCAAGGTACATGAATATATGAATCAAGATGAAATAAGCCTTTACAAACAATGACTCCAACAATGTCTAAGTATGTAGTTGTTCTTGAATCTTTGTCTCAAGTGACCAACTTCAAAATAATCACTACACATTGGCTAAATTTTGCATCACATACATTGCAATTAATATGATCATGTAAGTGCATACACATATGCTGATCCACACACTCATGCCACTCATTTAGAGTAATTTGATCTTATACATATATCATCCTTTTCATCATAAAAAATCAACTAGGTCAGCCAAAACAAGGTATATTTAAGAGTTTATCTCCAAATTATATAATAACATAGTTTGAACCTCAAACAATTATTAGTTATTAATATAATTATAAGAATTAAAGTTAAGAAAATATGATATTGATAGTATCATCAAAAAAGAAGTATTTGGGCACTTACATGATGAATTGAACATAAAATCTCATAAAGAAGGAAAGAAAAATAAAAGAAAAAGTAGTTGACACAACTTACTAGTTTGTAGACATTCGGGCCATGTAGCTACTGTTGGCATTGAATTGTCATTGATATTAACCGGTATAGGATGGATACCATTATAAGAGATGTATGTGCAACACTATCATTGATGCATACCAGATGTGATGTCTTTGATGTCATCTAGTATTGCAGGTCATCGGTAAGGGAGAGAATGTCATTCAACACAATGGCCATTGGGGTCACCAGTACACAAGTTAGTGTTTGACTTGTGTTGGAGATATGGAAAGGACACTAGTATGATATAACAACCGGTAAATGGTGACATCTGCAAGAGAGCATGATGCTGGTCATTTGATTATGATGAAGAGGGGGAATGTTATCTAAATCACATCAACACCGAGAGAGAATTATGTGTAGGCCACCAGTATGTTGTGTGGATGAAGAACAACATGACTCTCATCGTATGAAGAGAATACTGACAGTAAGAGTGCCCAAACCAGATCACATGTGCCTATTTGAAGATATGCTTCTCAAACAGGGAAGCCACATTGATACAATGTTGGATGCAGATGACAAGGATCCACTCCCACCAGTAAGTGGAACTTATCTCCTATTATGCAAAGTGTGCATCATAGTTTTGTGAGACAAGACAGAAGAGTTAAAGGCAAGTGCTTGAAGGCTCACACTAGATCTACTGATGAATCACAAAGATGCCTCAAGTGCATGAAATCAAAGATATGCACTGGACGGACAAAGAAGACATAATGAGGTACCAAAACTATTGAAGTGTGATGGGTTTGTCACGTGCAATAGAGGTTTGCAACTTGAGGTTAGACGGACAATAGAGATCCTGGTGTGACTGTTTGATCAGATTGCGATAGGTAAAGGAAACTGTGAGACCATTCTTGGTGATCAACCAAGAGATCTGCCAACAGGTTATATGTAGGCTAGTAAATGAGGAACACATGTTCTAGAAGGCACATCAATAGTGAGATTGATTCATGAGTTGCAGTTCATCAACCAAGAGGACCAAATCTCAAGAAATATGATTGGATTTTGCTCAGATCGAGGTCAAAGAAGAAACCCTAACCGCCCAAAATTTGAATTGGCTTTTGGCAAGAAAACTAGTTTATAAATATGCAAGCCAAAATCAATGAAGCTTGTCACTGGATGAGAGGGCATTGTTGCTAAAGAAGTGAAATTAGTCAAGTGATCACAAAGAAGAAGAAGAAGAGACTGAGTGTGAGGAAGAACAGGGTTGAAGTGTTCAATCGACAACAAAGAGAGAACCGACAGTCAACCATTGAGTTTGACAGAGGAGAAAACTGATAGTGATAGAATTGGCAAAGAAGAATAGTAGAAGACTACAAAGAAGGAAAACAAAGAACCAACAGAGGATAGTATCGATAAAGAGGAGTAGTGTAGCAATGAGAACCGACAGAGAGAAGAACTAATAGAGAGTGAACCAACAAAGAGAGAATCGACAAAGAAGAGTAAGGGAGTGAACCGATGAAGGTGCAACAAAGAGTAAGATTGCAATAGGAGATAAGATTGTAGCCATGAGAGGGTGAGCAAAGAATCGAAAAAGTATTGGAGAGAGAAGAACCCATAGAGAGATTTGCAGAAGAGTTACAAAATTCATTTGTAACAAGACTATTACTTTTGTAATTGAATATGTTCATTGAAGATCACCGAGTTGGAGCTCGGTGTAGGGGTTGTAGCTCCTTGGTTTGGTTCCCTAAATCAGGGGTTGGTGCCCTAAAATTTAAAATTTATAATCAAAGTTTCATTGTGAGGCTGGATTGGAGCAATTGACTCTAGCAACATTTCTCACTGAGGTTTTTCCCATCCTGGGTTTTCCTCATATATGTTGGTGTTATGTGATGTCCCTTTCATGTGTGATTGCATTTGTGTTAGTCTCCCCTCTAACCAGTAAGTTATATTTCTATTAGATCTGATAGCCGACATACACACATAGGATAGTCAAAGGGAAAAAGTTTGGAAACCACTGATTCACCCCCCTCTCAATGACATATTATGTCTAATAATTGGTATCAGAGCCTAGGTTCTCGGTTAGACAAGCTTTCTCCAGCTTGGGTAGATTCTGGCTTAAGGATACAATGGTTTGTTTAGTGTCAATCCCAACTCCAGTATTTGATGGTTCAAACTATTCTATTTGGAGTTGTAGAATGGAAGTCTAACTATCCTACTTAGGGTTTGATGTGTGGATGTCTGTTGTAAATGGCTGCCCTATTAAAGTCAGTTCTCCCACCGATTCTGATGTAGAAAGAAGAAACCAGTGCAATGAAGAAGCCATGAAGTCTATATTTAGTGGTCTCTCTAGTGATGTTTCTTCCTAGGTGGACAAGTGTAGATTAGCAAAGAGCTTATGGGATAGATTAAAGAAGCTCTATGGAAATGAGCTTACTATTGTAAACCAGTTTGTGAAGACAAGATGAGAAATACAACTCATGTATATGTAGATGATGAAGGCAGATCTATTCGCAACCGAAACAATGATGAATAGAGAACCCATCTCTTCATGGATCAAGAATCAGAAGATTAGAGGCACGCATATGAGAATGATCATGCAGATCACTCCTATCAAAAAGATGTGTTTGGCAGTGATAGTGAAGGTGAAGAAGAAGAGGAAGAAAAAGTTGATCTTGAAGGAGAATTTGTAAATGCACTTGAAGAACTCAATAGAGTAAGAAATGAATACAAGCTATTCAAGAATGTTGTTGTTGTGGAGTAGAACCAACTGGTTAAATGCCTTAAAGAATCTAAGAGATGCATCTTAGAGTTGAAGAATCAACAAGAAGACAAAAAGGAGTTCAGGTGTAAAGATCTAGCATCTGAGCTAGAAGTAAAAGATAAAGAACATCAAAAGTTGCTTGAAGAAATGGAGATTCTCTGAAATGACCTTAAGAAATATCACGATGAGCTCAAGGTGAGAATATGATATGATGACAACAGTGATGCCTTGTACAAAATATTGAAAAATAAATAGCACGCCAAGGAAATTGAAGGATTAGGAAGTGGTGTTGATGAATTCTCCACCAGCAGGAATGTCCCCCACAATGACATTCTGTTTGTCTCCTCAAATTTAGGGAACAAGGGAAAACCCTTCAAAGTTAGAGATGCTCCCCAGAAGGTTGATCTAATTTCAACTAGTGAATAGTTGAAGACAAGGATGAATACCTATGCTGCAAGGAGGAATAATGCAGACCCCAAAGGAAAAGGGAAGATGGGAGAAGACAACTTCACCAGAAGCGAGAACATGAGAAGACAATAGAGAAGACCTTCTACCGGTAGAGGACAAGGAAATGCTATCACCCATAGGATGGAGCATGTGTGGGAAAAGAAGAGATCAGATGGAAGAGTTGCAAAGGATGGTCAATCTAGGATCCATCCCCGGAGAAGGAGATACTAGACCGGTAATATATCCCCATGCACTACAGAATATGTTTGTAAGTTATATACCTTCCTTCTCTAGTTACTGCTTTGCATGTAATATTTTTGGTCATAGGGAAAAAGAATGTAAAAAGAGATCTAGAAGGAACAGTCTAAGATCTCATAGAAATCATACATATGAGCAAAATGTATCAAGGAGTAGAAGCATGCATATCCCCTCTCTCGGTTATGCAAATAGTGTTTCTTATAACTATAATAGATCTGGCCATAGAAGTTATGAAAGTAGGGAGAATAACTCACAACTCTATAGAAACCAGTGGAACAATCATGCTCAGTATAGTGGCAGTTATAGAAGATATGAGCAGCAAAGACCTGCATGGAACCAAAGGAGAAATATCCTTGCAGGATTAAGAGGTCCACCGGTTTAGGTTGTTGGTCACAACAACATGACCAAAATAAGATGGTCTAACCGGTATGTTAGAAGGTTCCCCAATCATGAGGCTGGGATGGATGCTGGGTGCTAGTATAGCACTACTTCTGGTTATGTGGAAGAATCTAAAAATGCAAGGACCCATTAGTAGAAGAAGGTAAGACCTGCTCCCAAGACTAAAAATGAGAAGAAGAATGCGACCAAACAGGTATGGAGGGAGAAGCAAGAAGATGCAACTATGGATCAACATTGTGCATTCAATGCATAGGTGATATCTCTTAAGGATTAAATGAGATGCAAGACCTTAGGGGGACTAGTACACTAAACTTATCATTCACCCCCTCAATGAAGAAGGATACTTGGAAGAACAAGTTGCTGCTAGCATGAAAGAAGGAAATGAGAAGATAAGTGTGTGTAGTGGCTACCTTGGCTACACACTTGCAGATGAAGGATGGCTCACTACTACATGTGTCAATGGATGACCAATTAACAATTGGTATCAAATGCAATGTGACACAAAATGTCAGGAGGAGTTATAGGAAGGTGCTCTGGTAGTGATGATGGAGCGGTCTAAGAAACTAGTATGTGCAGGATGTTACTGACATGAATGCTAATAGGTACTTGTAGGTTATGTAAGACAATGAGGTTTGAGATCATTTCATTAGCCCCAATAGCATGAAATGAGGAGTTTATGTCTCAGGTGGTGCTGATGAAGACCTAAATGACATATGTTGGCCTGATTGTTGATCATGAAGGCTTGCAATCTTGGGTAACCGTTTTGATTTATGGCATGGTGATGATATTATATGGCATTGTGTACATCCAGGATTATGTCATAGGTTGTGGTATATATAATGGAGCTGATAGATCATCAAAATGATCACTTATGCACAACTCAACTAGTATAAGGTGAAGATTGGAGCTCCTATTTCAGACCTAACCAAAACTATGGACTTGAGATGTATGAATTAGGGGGAGCTCAAGTGCTCATGATGCAGATCCTACATTATTGAACTTATGGGGGTACTGGCTACTTGAATCTATAAATGATGGAAATTATTGTAGGAATACCCAAGAGAATTTCATGATTAAGTGTATCTCGGTATCAGACCAATTGGTAGCACTCATAGTACAATCACATTTGATTCTCAAGATCAATTGGTATCAGATGGGAGATGATGTAGCCTCATCGACATGTATGATGTACTCACTGACACATGTGATTTCAATTGGTTTCATTCTTGCATATGCATTATGGCTCTGGTTTGCATATACACTTGGTTGCTGAAAAATTGGTGTTAGTTGATGGTTGAGCCCTCCATCTCAAATGATGTGATTTGAGAGGATGCAAAGTATGAAGGTTATAGGAGCAGATGCATCTAGTAGAGAAAAAAGAGAGAAACCCTAATAGTGCCCTTTGCAATTGTTGTTAAAGGGGGAGAGAGATTCTATAGTATACTGGATATTACATGTGTGAGAATCCATGGATCACACAAATGGGGAAAGAGAATAAATAGTATGTCGGATACTACATGTGTTGACATCAATGCCAAAGGGGGAGATTGTTGACATTGAGTTGTTGTTGATGTCAACTGGTATAGGATGGCTATTAGTATAAGAGATGTATATGCAACACTATCATCGATCCATACCGGATGTGATGTCTTTGATGTCACCTAGTATTGCACGTCACTGGTAAGGGAGAGAATGTCATTCAACAAAATGGCCATTGGAGTCACTGGTACACAAGTTAGTGTTTGACTTGTGTTGGAGATATGGAAAGGAGACTGATATGATATAACAACTGGTAAATGATGACATCTAGAAGAGAGCACGATGATGGTCAGTTGATTGTGCTGAAGAGGGGGAATGTTATCTAAATCACATCAACACTGGAAGAGAAGTATGTGCAGGCCACCGGTATGGTGTGTGGATGAAGAATAACATGACTACCACCGAATGAAGACAAAATTGACAGTAAGAGTTCCCAAACCAGATCACATGTGCATGTTTGAAGATATGCTTCTCAAACAGGGAAGCCATATTGATGTAATGTCAGATGCAGATGATAAGGATCTAGTCCCACTGGTAAGTGGAACTTATCTCCTATTATGAAAAGTGTGCGTCATAGTTCTGTGAGATAAGACAAAAGAGTTAAAGACATGTGCTTGAAGTCTCACACCGGATCTACCGATGAATCATGAAGATTCCTTGAGTGCATGAAATCAAAGATATGCACTGGATCGACAAAGAAGGCATAATGAGGTACCTGAATTGTTGAAGTGTGATGGTTTTGTCACCTTGACAAACCAGTTAAGATATGGTCTGGGCTGATGATGAAGAAGACAAGGCTATAACAACTGTAGATAGAGAATACAATAGGTATGTAGATGCCTTAGAAGGAAATAGTTGAAGGTTGATGACTAGTGTAATCAAGGGTGCCTACTGGTAAGTATGAGAACCAGTGAGAGACAAAAGAGGCTAAGTGATGTGCTCTTTTCTGATGAAGATGACCATGTGGTGGATTGATATGTTTGGTAACTGGCAAAGGTGCTCCACCAAAAGAGATGCCAAGTGTAATGTGATGGCTGATCGGTTAGGGTATAACTTGTAGGGTTAGCGAGGCAGTAGATGAACACGATAATTGAGTTGGTTGATGATCCTATCTAGATCGACATAGAAGACCTAGCAAAGATGGATTCTGACAAAGGGGCCACGTGGAGGTGAAGTGGCATGCATGCACTAGTAGACATGTTGAGTCGATAAAGTATCAGGCGGCGAGGCAGATGGTGACACGTCGACATTTATGTTGACTGCATGATTCACAGGACGTGAAGCAGAGGTTTGCAACTTGAGGTCAAATGGACAACAAAGATCCCGGTCAGACTATTTGACCATATTAAGGTAGTTAAAGAAAACTGTGAAACTATTCTTGGTGATCAACCAAGAGATCCATCGATATTTTATGTGCAAGTTGCTAGATGAGGAAGACATGTTTTGGAAGGCATGCCAATGATGGGATTGATTTTACTTGGCTCGACCTCAAACAAGAAACCCTAACCGCCCAAATGTTGAATTGGCTTTTGACAGGAAAACTAGTTTATAAATATGCAAGCCAAAATTGATGAGTCTTGTTGCTAGATGAGAGGGTATTACTGCTGAAGAAGTGAAATCAATCAAGTGCTCACCAAGAAGAAGAAGAAAAGACTAATTATGAGGAAGAATAGGGTGGAAGTGTTCAACCGACAACAAAGAGAGAACTGACAGTCAGCCATTGAGTCTGACAAAGAAGAAAACATACAGTGATAGAACCGACAAAGAAGTATAACATAAGACTACAGAGAAGGAAAACAAAGAACCGACAGAGGGTAGTACTAGTAGAGAGGAGTAGTGTAGCAGTGAAAACCAACAAAGAGTAGAATTGACAGAGAGTGAACTAACAAATAGAGAATCGACAAAGAAGAAGAAGAGACTGAACTAGTGAAGGTGCAACAGAGAGTAAGGTTGTATCAGGTGATAAGATTGCAGCTGTGTTAGGGTGAGCAGAGAACTGACATAGTATTGGAGAGAGGAGATCCAGTAGAGAGATTTGTAGAAGAGTTACAAAATTCATTAGTAATAAGACTATTACTTTTGTAATTGAATATGTTCATTGAAGAGCACTGAGTTGGAGCTCGATGCAGGGGTTGTAGCTCCTTGGGTTGGTGCTCTAAATCAAGGGTGGGTGCTCCTTGGTTTGGTTCCCTAAATGTTGTAATAAGAGTTTCATTGTGAGGCTAGATTGGAGTAGTAGACTCCAACAACATTTCTGACCAAGGTTTTTCCCATCTTGTGTTTTCCTTGTATATGCTAGTGTTATGCGATGTCCCTTTCATGTATGATTTCTTTTGTGTTAGTATCCCCTCTAATCGGTAAGTTATCTTTCTCTTAGATTTGATAACCAGTATACACACATAGGATAGTTAAAGGGAAATTTTTTGGAAACCACTGATTCACCCCCCTCTCAGTGGCACATGTGTCTAACAGCTAGTAGTTGGACAATCAAAGTAGGTGAATTGCTCAAAGGAAATAAAAGAAGATAAGAGAAATAAAAGATAAGATGATAGACAACAATGATGCTTGTTTGACTTGATAAGAACATTTATCTTGGTGTGCAAGATTCTATCACTATTGTGACAAGAGATATCTTAGATGTAAATGTATTACTTTGGACCTCTAAATAAATGAATATATTAGAGATAGTGTGAGATTAACATTGTGTGATGGTAATATACATCTATGATTAATTTATAGATTATTCATTCATTTTAAAAGTTTAATCTATAAAATCAAAAAACATAGCTACGAATAGAACTCTCCACAACTTAAATATAGACCACATAAAAGGTTCAATTATTAGATACATCTGTCTATATGTAACTTATTATAAAGAGGACAATAAACAAGTAAAGGAAATAACTCGAGTGGTAGTGCTAAGGTTTTGGCTTTCTTTGGTGATGGTGTTGAAGAAGGAATGATGACACAGATGACAAGGATGAAGATATTGCTTTTGTGATGGGTTCTCATTGGAGGGAGAGAATTGGTCAATATTTGGGCTATGTAGGGGATTTATCACCCTTGTATTTCATTTTCCCTCCTCACTCGAATTTCTTTCTAGCTTGCATTGTGTACATTGGAATAGTATTTTTCCTCTAATTCCCTAGTTGAGTTAACTTATTTGTCAATTTATACTAATAGGAAATTTCATTCTAATTCATTCATTTTACAAGTTTAATCAATAAAACTAAAAATGAAAACTATTAATAAACGTAACTTCACCTTAAATATATGCCACATAGTAGGTCAAATTATTATATGCCTTTTCCTATATGTAAGAATCCTTATAAAGGGAGGGAAGAGAATAATGATACATATTATGATCAATAACACCATAGCAACCATAACTTTAAGAAAAACTTATACAGAAAGGAATGAGGTGTTTCCATAGACATACTTTTTAGGCACTCCATGAGGTTAGTCGTGACATCTATTAAATAACTAAATAAAGAGGGTATGTTGATAATGTTTACATCACCATACCATGCAAGATGACATCAATATATTACTCCATAATGCTCAATCTTTGGGTATTAATTATAGCCATTAATTTTTGAGTCTTAGAGCAATTTATAATCGTATTTCTATTTGTATTCCCAATTGTTTTGATTAAGTAAAAACAGGTTTTTGAAAGGAACCCATACCCTTTACATATCAGGAGAGCAAAAGAACTAGAAAGAACTGTGCCTGATCACTTCAAAGTTCACTTTCACTTGTGGCACCGAAGAAGGTATTGCCACACATTGTTTAGCATGATGTCTTTGTTGTGCTCAAATCATTTGCACATTTGAAGGTGCCTATTGTAATACTTGATGTTACAATTACACATTATTGTTTGTTCATTGTGTAGCCATGATAAATGGTCCTATTGACAAATTTTGGGTTGTTTGTGCATAATCTGTCATGTATGCCAAACTTGATTATACATAAGTATACTACTGTGTCATTGGATGTCTGAACATACGGAATATGTGGCATCAGCATAGTGAAATGTTCTCGCATCTCTGATTGTTAATCATCTTAAGGAACCTTAGATGTCTTTTGTTGTGCTACATTTGTCAATGTTTTTGGTATCACCATTTGGTCTTACGCAAATGGCATTGTATTAAACAATGGATTATTGACCACTTCAAACAATGCCTTTGGAGAAATTTTCACACTTAAATTCTTAGATGCATGTGTCTCAAGTAGTGTAGTTGGAGCCTCTTGTTGCAAACTAACTTCATTTTGACGAGGCTCAATATTAATGAGATTGTTTGTCTCATGTTGAACTTGAACATTACTTTGAGCATTTGACGTCGCAAAATTCCATTGAATCATACTTAAATATTTAATGGGAAACATTTGAAACATCTTGCTCATGAATTTATCCACTTTTTTGGTTATTTTGGGATTGTTGATAACCATATCAAATCTATGTGTGTTTGGATCAAAAGATGAATCTGGTTTATCATTTGGGTCAATTTCTTGTTGAAGGTCCTCAATTGATCCAAAGCCTTGTAAAATATTTTGTCCTCCACATGATGTTGGTGGTCATTGGTTCAATTGATTATTGTGAAATGGTGCTATCCTTGAGGGTGTTGGTGGTACACTTCCACACCCTGGTTTCATTGGCACAAATATGGGTTTATAGTATGGTGGCGATCATAGTTGTACCATCTCATATTGTGGTATTGTGTTGCTTGGAGGACCCACATTAAAATCAGGTGGTTGGGTATGATATTGTTGAATTTTTTTGTTTTGTATATCATCCATTGGAAAAGACATAGCTTGATATGTAGGCTCTTGTGATTTTTTGGACTTGGACCTTGTTTCAACAAAAATGTCACTATGCAATGTTTTTTGGGATTTTTGGATTCAAGAATGCAATGAAATGCAACTAAAAGGATTGCAAACGCAACTTACAAGAATAATAATGCAACTTATGTTTTTTTGTTGTATTTGAACTTTTAAGAATGATTATGAAATGAAACTTAAGTTCAAACTTAGGGAGTGAAAATGCAATCTATATTTTTGTTATTTTTGAAGATTTGGAAAACTCTTGAAATGCAAGTCTAAAGAGATACCCTAGGAAATTGAAATGGAATCAAGACCTTAAAAAGACAAACAATAAAGGACAAATTGATAAAGTCTCACCTATGGCTTGGATGTTAAGCTAGGTTTGACAAAAAAATGTTGTTGACAAAAGGACAAGGGTTGGACGAAGGTCAAGACCCCCTTAACAATAAATTTGGATATGATCTAAAGATTTAGATTTTTTAAGTTTGGAAAAGCTAATTTGAGATTAAAATGCAAATTGGCAATGATAATGACAAGAACGTAGGATATGATATGGATATGAAAGGATAACTCAACCCAGGACAAAACTAAGGTTCCGGACAAAGCTAATGCAATAAGGTTATGAGAAGACTAATGATTTGGAATATGAAAATGCACCCTAATCCAAGACCTAAGTTTGAGAAAATGACCTATCAATACAAAGGAAATGAATGATTAAAACCTAGTAAAATGACTTAACCTAGATGCCAAAGGGAATAATGATAATGCAAATGAAATATTATGAAGGGAATGGATAGGTCTTAAGACCTAAGTTTGGACCATGCAAAAACCTATCCTATAATGACATGGATTTTGAAACCAAGGATTCCAATTGTTTGATAAGCCATTCTATTGAAATATCTTCAACTTTGGATGATAACTCTGATTAATTTTGAGACAAATTTTGACCCTTGAAGTTTTTTGTTTGCAATTTTGTGACCAAGGTCGTTATGTCTTTCTTTAATGTGATATTTTCCTTGAAATGATGTTTTTAATTTTGTTAAAAAACTCAAAAGACATAATGGCTATTTGACTTGTTGCATGAAATGAATGCACATCCAATTACAATCCTAAGGTTTGGTAGGGACAATAGTATTTGGATTTCCACTACAGATAAATTCGAGCTGCACTTATTCAAAATGGATAGCCTAGAAGTTTGGTGATGCTGGCTCCCCTACCATGACACTCACTTCTTGGGTACACCAATGTTCGAATTCCCAAAGATTCAAAGATCTAGGGGAATTTTCTATCTCAATTCTGAATTTCAAGATTGTGGGATGGCTTCAAAGGTCCAACCTCTTGCACAAACAAATAGAGGGATTTTGGCAACTAAAACAATTTGGCTCCTAGTAAGGGCATTCATTCAGGTGGCCATATGTGTGGAATTTTGCTCAATTAAGAGGCCTCCTAGTCCTTGTAGGTTTTTACTTAGCACACAAATATTGTAGTGCCCCTCCTTGATCCATCTTTTATTTTTGTGCTTCGATAGATTATATTGCTATAGCATAGACTACATTGAGATGATTTTGATAGATGTTATGGATTTATTTATGCTTATGATGCTTCATTGTTGATGACATACATGTTATATTTGCACTTGATATTATAATTTCATGAGGATGATGATGATATTCATAGACTGTTATGATGACAAACTCTTATTTGATGATCTTTATGTGCTCAATTCATATGCATGGATTATATTTATGGTGATTTGATGGTATCTTATGGTGTACTAGCCCTATTGTATGATTATTTCTATGCGATGTTTGATGTTATTGTGTGTGACTATCTTCATGAGTAGAGACAATGTCATATCACTCATTGTGAGCATGATATGTCGTCATGATTTTGTATCACTTGTCTATAACTTATCATGATGTATATGTATTGTATATATTGTTTTTAATGTTTGATAAGATAAAAACATATCAAGACCAAAGAGATGAGGACAACAACTTATAAGAAACTTAAACACAGTAAAGTAATTTACATCATAAGATTTAGGGAGGGATTGAAGAAAATCATGATCCCACAAGTTGGGGTGATGATTTCCAATGCGCCGTGTGATGCCTTGTTCATCAGTGGTAGTAAGTGCCATATTGATTGGCATTCGGGCTACTCTGCGGCGTGATGGGTATAGTTTGGTAAGACTAGGCTTATCATGGTGAATGGAAGAAGGCTTATGAAATGATAGCTTCTGTCCAACCATAGGCTTATAACAAGCGAGGGACATTTTGGCTCTGTACTATTATTATTATTATTCTTGATCAAGGCAAGGAGGATGTTTCTCTTTGTTATTGTGAAGCTTTTCATCCACCCCAATTTATTGTTTCGAGCTACTCTACGGCGTGATGGGTATAGTTTGGTAAGACTAGGCTTAGCATCATGGTGAATGGAAGAAGGCTTTTGTCCAATGAGAGTGGAAGCCAAAGGCTTAAATTTTTTTAGGAAACTGATAATTGTTTCATTTTTTGTTTAAAGAAATTGATAATCACTAAATTGGTTTTATCTCCACAAAATGATTCTAGTCAATTTTTTAGGAAATGATAATCACATTAGATAATTGTTTCATTTTTTTAAAAGGAAATTGATAATCACTAAATTGGTTTTATCTCCACAAAATGATTGACAAAATGATTGTAGCCAATTTTTGAGAAAATTGATAATCACATTAGATAATTGTTTCATATTTTTTATCATGTTTTGAAAGATGTAAATAGGTTGTTTTAAAGTTTTTCTCTTATTATAAGTTGGTAGAATGTCACTACATGTGAATTTGATAGATAAGACAAAATGTTCGTGACCACTTTGATATCTAAATAAAATTAACAAAATGTTTGATGTTACCTAAATGGCTTATGAAATGCAACCCTTAAATTTTTTTATAACATATTATTTTGTAAAATAATTTCTAAAACAAAAGTCAATTTAATATATAGATAGATACACCTGTTGGGTTCGTGCAGGATCATGGGGGGCCAAAAAGTGGCGATGTGAAAAAAATAGCCTTCTCGACTCACCTAAAAATGTGAAAATCTGTGTTGACTTTTTGCTTGGCTTGGGTGTCAGTACAGCTTGGCATGGTAAACACCTAGGAAAATCGGATATCCAATTTTTATAGGTAATTTTAAATTAAAAAAATAAATTATATAGTATATAATGTAATATAATAATACCTAGATGATTACCTTCTGTATACCGATCTGTTCACTATCACTGTTTAGCCGATTGACCTCTTCTGTGTTGGTCTACTCACTGCTTGTTGGTTGGCCTCCTGTGTGCCGGTCTACTCACTGTTTACCCTGTCTACACTCTGCCTAGTCGGTTATCATCTGTATATCAATCTACTTACTACTGATAGACTATGTAGACTTGAAACACGATGTTGCCAATAATGACAACCATATCATTCACCGGTATACCGATCATACAAAATGCACCAAAATGCACCAAAATGCCAACAAACTCCCCCTTTGGTATTGGTGGCAAACATTACAAAAAAATGACATTACAAAAATGTGCCAGTGGAAAACACTACAAGAATGTTCACAATGTACAAATCTCCAAAACTCCCCCTTTTTCCATCAATGACAAAGACTATACAAAATAATTTGTCAAAGTAGAGCAAACATCTCTTTGAAGTTTTCTTGAGCTACTTTCAAAGAGGATTCCCATGAACATTTTACCTGTTTCATGGTGGTGAAGTGGCCATGCAAAACTGCAATAAAAGCCTCCATATCATTGACTGTCTTGTACTCAGGTTCACTTATGAGGCGTTCTTCTTCTTTAATATTCATTAGCATTAAATCAATAATTGGTGTAAGTTAGCACTGTAGCTCTAACAAAATAAGACCTCGTTTGTCTTCTTCTTCTTTCAACTTTTTGATTTTGTGATTAAGTTGTTTGATCTTACCACTAAAAATTGATGCTGAACTGGTAAGAGGATCAAAACAACTTATCCTATCTTGAATTTCTTTTTGAATCTGATTTCTTTTGTCTTTTAGATCTCTAATTAGATCGGTAAAACTTGAATATTTGACTAGTAATTGACCAACTTCCTACATTATATTTTTGAATTCTTCTATTCGAGTGGAGAGGGCAACTTTTCCAACTGATATTTGCTCCATTAAATTTTCTCCTCTTTGATTCATATTGTCTTCCTGCAACCTTCTTCAGATCGGTTGCCTCTGAACCGATTGTTGTTACAAGAGTACTCAACTGAACAATGTTGGGTGCAGTATCATCAACAACAATGTCAGGAATTAGGTTAGAGAGAATTATTTTGGCAAAATTTAGAATTCTTGCCTTCTTTTTCTTTGCTCTTAATTTAGCATTTTCAACTTGAATTCTTAGTTTTTCTGAGACTTTCATCAATTGCTTGGGAGTCATTTTCTATATATCAATGACCGATTCTCCCTCCTCTTCCTCCTCTGTTTCATCTTCCTTTTTTGTAGTCTCAACTTTTGAACTAGCCACGGTGATGATTTTTACCTTCTTCTTGTCACTTTCTCTTTCTAAGTCTAACTTCCTCTTTGGTGGAGGAGTATCCATCACTGCAATCTTATTTTCTACTTTCTTCTCTTCCTCTTTGTCGTCTTTTGATAGAATAGGATTTGGTATCAATGAAGTTCTGTGAGGTGTATCCTCATAAGGAATGTCTTCAATTGTTACTTCATCTTGACCGGGAAGCTTAGTTTGATAAGCTTCCTTCACCGGTGTAGTGTGAATCGGCTGCTTGACATTCTTTGTCAGATTGGGAATGTCTGACACAACATTTCCTATGATGTTCTCAACTGAGAAAACATCAAAATCTTCAGTGGAGTCTTTTTATTTACCTTTTCTTTTGTCAAGGACAGTTGCACCTTGATCCTATTTTGTTTCCTTAGCTATTTCTTCTTCAGCTTCCTTTTGTTGATTCATGATTTTCTTCCACAGGGCAACACCTTCTTCGTGCACTGCTTCAACTTCACCTACTGCCACTCACCTAGTTCTATTTCTTATTTTGAAGTGTTGAATGCATGCTTCAGCCACTAGTGAAGCTTGATCAAGGTCTAAGTCATGTTGCACGTCCATGAGTGCTTTTATCCTATGTTCTTTTTCAATAGCCAGAGCTGTTTTCCATCTCCCTTCAATTTGATCTTGGAAATCTGATGGGATTATTCCATATAGTTCATTGGGAGTCCTACAAAACTTGTGCAAGTTCCACATTAGGGCTTCTTCAATTTTCCTTTTGTCTTCTTCATTATCGAGGGAATATGTTTTCCCAACACCAGGCAAACCTCCAAATTCTTTGATCCCATGGACCAATTCATCAACTATTGGGGCTTTGTTCCTTCCACTTCTTCTAATCTCCTTAATTTCCACATCTGATTGGGTTTCAGAGATATCACCCTCTTTTTCATCCTTTTAAAACTTTGTATCAACTCTTCCTTCACTCTTCTTCTTTTTGGTATAAGTCACTCCTACCAGTCTATCTTTACTTGGGGAAGATACAAGAGTACCTAAATCTTTTTCTTTTGTATATGTTGCAGGCTTGGTTGCTGTAGTCCCCTTTGGTTTTGTCTTTGGCACTTTCTTCTTTTCACCTATTAATTCTTCATCTTTATTAGGGTTGACCCCTGATTGTTCACTAGCACTGGTGGAGGTAGTGGCACCTGATGCTTCACCTTCATACTTTTTGTCAAGAGTGTCAATCATTCTTCTTACTTTTCTTTTCATGATTGGCACCTAAAGTCCTATTTTATTTTGGAGCTTGCCTCCTCACAGGTTCCAAATCTATTTGCCTTTGGGTCCATCGATTTGGACAACAACATGTTGACATGTATTTTAACAATGTCTATTGCAACCTCATAGCCCATAGGTGGAACCCAAAAGGTTCTAGGTTGAACGGCTTGTAAAATACAACAATCTCTATCTACAAGAAAACAAATATTGTCTTTGTATTTCTGCATTATACTGGTTAGGATTCTTTCCCTCTTGTGCATCCTAATTTGAAATTTCTTAAAGTATCCCCACATTGTTTCACCAAACCTATCTCCCAGATCCTGAATCATTTCACCTATCTGAACCATGATAGGTTTTTCTTTAGACCATACTACATTATCCAGGTTACCGAGGAAAACATTTTGCACATAGAAAAATATACATACCAGTAGTGAGTCATATTTGAAAGATTTCTTCTTGTCCTTCTTGATTCTCTCCATGTTCACCATAAATTGGCTTCTGATGATCTCACAAATGTCATAGGTTGCATCCTCCTTGATAATTCGATAGGAAACATGTATATCTCCGCTTGGCACACTATTCATCTGACTTGATTGATATACCCTATAACCCAGCACTGCAGAGCCAATCTTACTTCAACATCCTCAATATGGGTGATTGTCATTGCTCTACTGTCACATCGAGATTTGGTTAACCAGATGACTTCAGATGATGAAATTGTTCTTAGGGTCAATGCTTCACTAGCTACAATAAACCTTGTAACTCTTTGAATCACATCTTTTGTGATCTTAATCGATGCTTGAGTTTCTAGCCACAAAAATTGATCATGAACTCTCCTTAGTACATACCTAACCCATTCGGCATGAAAATGATCAAAAAAATTGACAACATTAGACAAACCCTTGGTCGTCAGAGGTATATATTCTTCCTTCAACTGATCATTAACCCAAAACCCTTTGAATTCATTCTAAATAAATTTATCTCCAAGTTCTTCGAGTTTGTAGTGAATGTAGGAGAAAATGTCTTCAACCAATAATACACTAGAGGAAACAGATGATAAGGCACCAGTCATGTTGATCTCACCGACTTTCATTAGATGCAACTTGAACTCGGGTTGGGGTTCTTTGATAGCTTCAACCAACACATGAGTCGATATCGATGCTGCCATGATGACCTTCAAACAAACTTTTCTCAAACAGGGTTTGAATACCTTTTTATCAGAAATACCAACCACCACTATCACTCTGCTTAAATTTTGTGCACAAATATTACTAGCAAGATTTCAGTCACCTTTTATCACACGAGCTTGAGAAATTTCATAAGAAATCAATGTAAATGAAAATGTGTTGACATGTCCTTTTTTTATCCATTGAGATTTATCAGCATAATGATACAATGGTTAGTTTTAAAAACTTACAACTTAAAGTACACTGATTTGCTTTTTACTGATTGTTTGTTATTGACACTGATACACAAACAACTAAATCAGAAGACATTCTTCAACCAAGAAATTTTAGACTAGATTTTATGCATCTCAACTATACAAATAGACATAACCTTATATTTGTAAAGCGGATACAAAAATAATCTTACCATATGTGCCCCCCCTTAGTATCGATATTCCTAGTTTGAAGAGGAACTGTCATCACTGATGGATGATGACTTAATTTATGGAGAAATTTCTCCTTATTTGCTTTCTTCTCTCTTAATCCATGTCTTTTTCATTTCATTCTTCATCTCTTCAATTGTCTTCTTTCCTTTCAATTCAATTTTCCCTTTCTTCTTGCTAAACTGATTCTTGTCATCAGACCGATTATAGGATCGGTTCTTGCACTCTCTGGCTAAGTGACCGATCTTATGGCAATTGAAATATGCCATACCAGTTTTCCTCCATGGTCTTGCATTATTTCTTTGCCCCAATCTCACTCTGCAATTTGCTGCAACATGACCAAAAATACCACAAGTGGAACAGGTGACATTGAACTGATTATTCCTTTTATTAGGACTAATCGGTTTGAATGGTGAACTTGATACATTCTTCAGATTTGTGTCCAAACTTATTGCATCTAAAGAAATGTCCATTAAATCTTTTTTCTATTTGACATTCTACTAGATTGAGATCTACACTCATAAGCATTGTGGCCATACTTATGACAATTATGGCAGTAACCATCAAAGGTGAAAATCTTCTTTCGACTAACCGGTTTATTTCTACAGTCATTAGTCTTATGATCTGGTTTACCACAATGATTACAAGAGGATTTAGAAAACTTCATACCTTTCACTTCTAAATGGTTCCCTTTATCATCCTTCATCTTTTTGGATTTAGATGATTCTCCAGTTTCCATAGGATCTGTACCGAAGTAACCAAGATCAGTTGTTTCCTTTGTTTTTCTTTGAGTCTTCAAGTAATTATCTATCTCCTTAGAGATTTCATTGAATTTCCTTATCTTCTCATTTCTCTCATTTTCATCTTTCAACTCACTCTTGAGTTGTTCAATCTCTTTCATCATCTTCTCCTTTTGCTCTGTGTTGTCATGCAAATGCTTATTTATGTATTCATTATCCTAAGTGAGAGTTCAAATTTCCTCATTTTTCTCAATCATGATTGCATCATTTTCTCTCAGGGCATCTTCAGCAAGCCTCTTGGCTCTTTCATCTTTTGACAGAGCTTCTTCTGCCTCTCTATTTCCTTCATCATCACTTATGCTGGCTTCTAGTAACTCAGCCATCCTCAAGGCCCAGCTTTCATGTTCTCTTTTGAGATGTGTGATTTCTTCAGTCAACTTCTTATTCTTTTCCATGAGTTCTAAGACTACTTCTTCTACTTCTTCATATCCACTTTGTTCAAAGAGTTGATCTGTAATATCATGACTCTCAATTAGTTGTTGAACTAGTTCTTTTCTTTTTGGAAGAGATTTTCTCAATCTCTCTTTCAACTAAGCAATAATTTCATTTGCTTCATCAATCTGCTTCTCATACCATTATTCTTCCATGATCTTTATCCTCAAGTTGTCAAGCTTCACTTCAGAGGATCGGAGCTTTGATACCAATTGTTAGTCCTAACTGGTGCTGAGAGGGGATGGGTGAATCAACACTTTACCATTTTTACTCAATCAAAAATTTTAACTTAAGTTTGCACTAACTTAACATTCATCAATATAAATAATTATTGTAGAAGAATATGCATGCATGAAAAGATTCATTGTGACACCAAGATTTATCTCATGGAAACCCAAATGGGAGAAAACCATGGTGTGAATAGGAACTCACAAAATTTGGATACTTTTGGAGTACGCCCAGTAAGGAGCCAATCCTATTAGGAGATTACAAAGACACTATTTAGTGCCACCCGGTTAAGTGATTTTGATTGAGGCCTGTCAGTGCCTTTACCCTGTTAAGGGTAGCCTTGTTAAAGGTCTTAGGATCATCAATTAAGATGACATCCGGTTAAGGGATTTTTACAATAAGACTTGTTAAAGTCCACCCTATTAAGGGATTTTAGTTGCAATGATTAGAAAGCAACAAAAAGATGATCTGTTGGAGTGACTACTGATAGCTTGATTAGATCATATTGAAAATCATAGTATATCTACATCGGTTGTGTCTTCCATGTACAACACTAGTTTCCTGAATATACCTTTGGCTCTACACTCTACAATCCTCGACTCTACACTCTGCCAGTCATCTGTCACTTGGCTTTGCACCCTATTCTACTCTCCCTATGTTCACTTTCAGATATTAATTTACACATGAACAATAACCTCATCAAAATGAGTTATGTAAATTTATTACCCTTTGGATCTGTCACCAACTTTCCCTTCAAAACATCAAATTGAAAATTTTCTTACTGTGCCATAAATCACTCTACAGAAATCATTCCAAGAATCTCTGTCAAAACTGTCGTTCATGGCAATAAGTCCGCCGCTTGACTGGAGAAGACTGCCAGTTTAACTGGATGTTAACTGAACGTTACCAAGTCTGTCGGTGTACCGATCAAAATCTACATAGCCGATTACCTTCTGTATATGGATCTGTTCACTGTCACTGTTTAGCCAGTTGACCTCTTCTGTGTCGGTCTACTCACTGCTTGCCAGTTGGTCCCCTGTGTACCGGTCTACTCACCGTTTGCCCTGTCTACACTCTTCTTAGGCGGTTATCATCTATATATTGGTCTGCTTACTACCGATAGACTATGTAGACTTGAAAGATAATGTTACCAACAATGACAACCATATCATTCATCGGTTTACCGGTCATACAAAATGCATGAAAAATGCCAACAATGTTTACTCATGCTAGGTTGGTCTAACATTTGCACTAATATTGAATAGGAAGTTGTCTATCTTCGAAGACTCAACCTCACATTTAGCAAGGTCCCACACTTGGGAGGTTGTTTCCATGTTTCACAAGTTTAGTGATCAAGTCTGGTCACTAAGGGTGTAAAATTTTGTGACAATAGTACCCAAGTATCTTACACAAGGAATTTAACATTCCTTTATTCCTTTCCTTGCCCATGTCATTGTAGTGTAGGACAAGGATTACTTGTGATTATTTCACAAGATAATTATATACATAATTATGTCATAGTATAATGAAATCATTAAAAAAAATTAAAATGCATATTTTGTAATGGTGAAAATGGTCAAAATATTGTGATAGTAACTATATATTTAAACCCTACATGAAATCATATCATTGATGTGAATTTGACAAAATAGGTTTTACTAGGACACTATTACATCCCTCTTTTCAATCATCCCAAAGTACAATCGTCCTCTCAAGCTCTAACATGGTGCCACTTGGAGACATCTTTTGGCTTGAGAAATCATCCTAGCCATTGATCTTCTCTCCTCTCATCCTCATCATTAATTCCTTCTCCCCTCTCCTCATATGCCAAACACTTATCCATTTTCACATATCATACATTCAAATCCTTTTAGCAGGGTATGTGCACAAAGACGGTGGTAAGAAAAGTGGACACCACAAAAAAAAAACATGGAAAAACAAGCAGCGCATACATGGTTTTAAAATTTGAAATTCACGCGTACGCGCTTAGGTTTGTTCTTCTCGAGCCTAGAGAAGATAGCGTGTACGCACCACTTTTAGGAAAATGAGCGCGTACGCACTACACATAGGAAAATGAGCACGTATGCGCTTCTCATAGGAAAATGAGCACGTACGCGCTAATAATCCAAATATAATCACATACGCAGTGCCTAGTAAAAAAAGTTTAAAAAAAAAATGGGTCTCATTTACCTGTGAATAGCGCATTTTTTACTTTGTTTTTTACCCATTTTTTCTCCTAAACTGCAAATGGGGTACTAGATTTGTCCTCCAAGCTATGGATCAAGGTTAGTTTTTGTTTATTTTTGTCTTTTTTTCCTATTTGTTCAATTTGTTTTACATTTTGAATTTAATTTCATTAATTTTGATTAGGTTTTTTCATTTTTTGTTTCAAAACCCAGATTCTTCTAATCCAGAACAAGAACAACCAAATGTACCTCCTGAAAACCCACAAGAAGAACCAAATGCACCTCCTAAAAAAACATAAGAACAACCCCCAATTCCTCCTTTTGACTACACACTCGAAACACATGAGCAATTAATTAATTAGTTAGGACAAAATACATCTAAAATCAATAGATTGATTGTTAAATTGAAAACTTCTGAACTTGAGCATCATCAATCCCTCGCCACTAGCCTAGAAACATTAGTTAGTGGTGCCATAGCTGTTTCCACACAAATTACCAGATGGGGAAGCTTTAGGGATAAGTGTCATCAATTCTATGCCGATGGGCTATCATATGATGGAGTAAAAAAACAAAAATATTACTAAACAACAAATATGTGCCCCTTTCGTTGATCCCAAAACTGGCTAGTCATTACCTCTTAATGCAAAGAGGTTTCCCACACATTGGTGTACCAATGTGCAGATGAAGAATCTTTTTTGGTAGAGGTGGTGGATGGTCTTTGATGATCCACCTTGTAATAATTATGAGGTGCCCTTATATTTTTTGAGAAAGTATATTGTGAGTTTGGGCTCAATGTGCGCCCAAACTATTTTGACATGAGAGAGTTCCATGGTAGATGTGGTGGCTCTACACAAGATAGACCTGGAGCCCGTAGGTGATTACCCGCGGAGAGTCGCCGCCCCCTAGCACCCAAACCCAAGGTGCATCAAGTTGTCCTAGTAGAGCTCAAAGAGTCGATGAAGCTAAAGACTCTTCAGGTGGCCACAACATTGACTGGTGCCATCATCCATCATGGGACATCATTAGCACACCCTATTGTATTGGATGATGAGCCATTAGGTGGCGACAGAGATCCCATCCAACATATGTGTGTCAGTTGCTTGGGGATATGCTCAGGGGTAGATGATGCAACCGGTGCAGATGGATACTCATCTCATTTGTGCACGATTTGTGGGAGTAGATGTCAGGCCCACACAGTTGAGGATTTTGTGCTAACAGATGAGTTGATGGACATGGTGTTTGCCCATGAGCCACAAACACAGTTGTGTTGATTTGAATTCATAGCATTTTATTTATCAGTCACTTTAAATTTGTAATTACATAAATGAATTTTCATTTATACATCAATTTAAATTGAGATAAATAATATGCATTTCAAGATGCAGCAATGGTATCCCATACTCCTCCCCCAGTTACTGTAGCTGCAACTTCGATGCCTGAGGTATACATTTTGTAACATGTTGAAATAGAATAGTACACTTCGAATTAAAAAAAATACAATATATACTAACCCTCTTTAATGCTTGGTCCTATTTCTGGTTTGTAGGTGTTGACAGGGGACGCAATGTCCTAGATTGATGACATCACACTCTCAGCGATCGATTTTGGCCTACAAGGCTATATGGTATCATATTTTGTACAACCCTTTTTATGTATTGTTTTGACTGAATATGCAAGTCATTTCATTTTAGATTTTTAAAATTATGTTTAATTTATTATCTGTACTAATATCTCATGTTAATTTTGTTTTCTTAGGGTACCCCCTCTGCATCTAGGACTCGTCCTAAGAAAAAGGATTCCTTGAAGACGCCAAAACGTAGGAAGAAGGTAATTGAACACATTTTTAGTTGTACAATTGTTTGAAAATGTTGAAATCAAGTATTAGTTGGGGTTTGTAGATTGATTAGTGTTTTTTGTCTATTTTACATGTACAACGACCATTGAGCTATGTGGATTTGTTGAATGCACCTGATTCGCCTATGGATCAAGAGAGGGTGGAGGTATGTATCTCTACTTTATTTTCTTGATTTCATGATTATATGCACGCGTACATGTGAACTTGTGATATATTATAATCTTATAATTTTTTCATACTGAAAAATCCATACCTATTTCATCAATGGCAAACCCTCCTCCTTGCACTGGAGAAGATCTCAGGATCCCGTACACCTTTGTTTAATATGTAAAATTAATTGTTTTTAACCTTCAATACTTATCATTATATTAGTTGTATTTAATCTTTGAACATTTTTTGTATAGGTAATAGCAACTGTTTCTACATCGATGGTGAGCCATCCTCAGTCCATTGGAGAAGCATCTCAGGCATAGCTACGTCATTGTTCTCTATATTATATCTTTTAAGTGTTTTTGATATATTTATGTTAGTACATTGTATTAATTGTACATTTAATCTACAATTGACCCCTTCGCAGTACGACGATAACGTGGATCCATTTAAGTATGTCTTCAAGAAAACTCCTAAGAGTGACAAGGAGATGAGAGCAAAGACATTAGATCCTAGATCAGCTGATGAGGTAATCTACATTTCAATTGCAAAGGAATTAAAGTTAAATTCATAGTTATGTTATTAAGTGTGAACTATTTTCTACAAAAGACTTCTAACTTGGCTTTTGAATTGTGGTTTTGCAGCCATCTACAGAGCCGCGTACTACATCAAAGAGGCTTGATTTTGATGATCCACTACAAGTTTAGGATCATATAGTTTTAGTTTTGGTCATAGAATGACCAATACATGTAGATATATTCTACATTTTTATTGTATATCGATTTGGACATGGCATATGCCACATTTTTGTAATACTTATATTGACTTGGCAGACATGCCTTTTATATATATATATATAAATATCGATATTCGATCCAATAAATGTCTATTGAGTTCATTATTTTGTATTTGTTGTATTTTATGGTTGTCCTTTTATAAATTTAAATGAATATTTGCATATGTAATCCACAATATGAATATAAACAACAAAAATATATGATATAAAACATTGCAATCGTGGAATATGATTTGATAAAATTTCTAAAATGTTGAATTAACCATACAAAACTCCTTGTATTTAGTTCATTATTGTGTATTCATTGTATTTGGTGTCTGCCCTTTTATAAATTTAAATGAATATTTGCATATGTAATCAACAATATGAATATAAACAACAAAAATCGACAATATAAATACAAACAACAATATGTGTTTGGTGTGAGAGCACCCTCATGCTCGCAATGATCAAATTTTTCTCATCGTGTACACAAACCAACATCGTGAATGCATTTGGGTGGGAATTTTTACACTAGGCATGCCCCTGTGGTTCATCCCAAAGAGCCAAAATGTCGAGAGTCATACCATACTGGTGCGATCTCTCAAGTGCCCTGAGTCCAAAAAATTGTCAAAATTTGACGAACTGTTTCTTCAAATCCAGGACACATATGGTCAATCTGTTTGAACTCATGGGGTCACATGACACTCCTCTACAATGGCCTATCTCAGTTTTTGGCGAGTCGGAGCTATTTTCAGTTGGTAGCATTTTTTCGCCTGCTACAAAAACCGTTAGTTGCATGCAATGCAAAGTTGCTAGATTGGCTAGCATTGATTTGGTTTGTCATGTGCACAAACCAACATCGTGAGGACATCCAAGTGGGCAGGTTTATGCTAGGCATGCCCCTATCATGCATCTTAAAACGTGAAAATGTCAAGAGTGATATCGTACCGGTGCAATCTCTCAAGCACCCCGAGTCCAAAAAATGTCAAAATTTGACGGATTGTTTCTTCAAATCCAGGACACATATGGTTGATCCGTTTGAACTCGTGGGGTCGCGTGAGGATCCTCTAAAATGGCCTATCTCAGTTTTTGATGAGTTAGAGCCATTTTTGATTGGTAGCATTTTTTCGCTTGCTGTAAAAACTGTAAGTTGGATGCAATGCAAAGTTGTCAGATTGGCTAGAATTAATTTGGTTCGTTGTGTGCACAAATCGACATCATGAGTGTGTCTAGGTGGGTAGGTTTACACTAGGCATACCCCTATTGTGCATCCTAAAGGGTCAGAATGTCGAGAGTCATACCGTACTGGTGTGATCTCTCAAGTGCCTTGAGTCCAAAAAATTGTCCAAATTTGATGGACTGTTTCTTCAAATCCAGGACACATAAGGTCGATCTGTTTGAACTCATGGGGTCACGTGAGGCTCCTCTATAATGGTCTGTCTTGGTTTTTGACTAGTCAGAGCCATATTTTGATTGGTAGCATTTTTTTGCCTGCTGCAAAAACTGTCAGTTGCATGCAATGCAAAGTTGCCAGATTGGCTAGAATTGATTTGGTTCGTAATGTGCACAAACTGACATCGCGAGCACATCTGGGTGGGTAGGTTTACACTAGGCATGCCCCTGTCGTGCATCCCAAATCGTTAGAATGTTGAGAGTCATATTGTACTGGTGCGATCTCTTAAGTGCCACGAGTCCAAAAAAATGTCAAAATTTGATGGACTGTTTCTTCAAATATAGAACACATATGGTTGATCTATTTGAACCCATGGGGTCACATGAGGCTCCTCTACAATGGCTTGTCTCAGTTTTTGACAAGTCAGAGCCATTTTCGATTGGTAGCATTTTTTTGCCTACTACAAAAACCGTCAGTTGCATGCTATGCAAAGTTGCCAGATTGGCTAGAATTGATTTGGTTCGTCATGTGCACAAACTGGCATCGCAAGTGTGTCTAGGTGGGCAAGTTTACGTTAGGCATTCCCCTGTCATGCATCCCAAAGCATTGGAACATTGAGAGTCATACCGTACCGGTGCGATCTCTCAAGTGCCTTGAGTCCAAAAAATTGTTAAAATTTGACGGACTGTTTCTTAAAATCCAGGACACATATGGTCAATCCGTTTGAACCCATGGGGTTGTATGAGGCTCATCTACAATGGATTGTCTTAGTTTTTGATGAGTCAAAGCCATTTTCAATTGATAGAATTTTTTCGCTTGCTCCAAAAACCGTTAGTTGCATGCAATGCAAAGTTGCCAGATTGGCTAGAATTGATTTGGTTTGTCATGTGCACAAATTGAAATCGCGAGCGCATCCAGGTGGGTAGGTTTATGCTAGGCATGCCCTGTCATGCATCCCAAAGCACCAGAATGTCAAGAGTCATATCATACCTGGGTGATCTCTCAAGTGTCATGAGTCCAAAAAATTGTCAAAATTTGACGGGCTGTTTCTTTCAATCTAGGACACATATGGTCGATCCATTTGAACCTATGGGGTTGCATGAGGCTCCTCTACAATGTCCTCTCTAGGTTTTTGATGACTCAGAGCCATTTTTTGATTGGTAGCATTTTTTTGCCTGCTGCAAAAACCGTCAGTTGCATGCAATGCAAAGTTGCCAGATTGGCTAGAATTGATTCGGTTGGTCATGTGCACAAACTGACATCACAATCGTGTCCAGGTGGGCAGTTTTATGATAGGAATGCCCCTTTCATGCATCCCAAAGCACTGAAATGTCGAGTGTCATACCCTACCGACGCAATGTAGAAGTTGCTTGACAACTTTTTTGACAACAATGACAATTTTTGCTCAAATTGTATCTAGTCTCAATCTATGACCCCTATGACCCGATAATGACTCAAATAATTCTCCATGATTATAAAAGAATCAACAATTCTCACGATTGACCAAGGGCACATCACATATACTCAAAACATAGTCACAAAACATTAATACACAAAATAGTCACAAAACATTGACACACAAAATAGTCACAAAACATTGTCACATATTATTCAAAAATTTGCCTCTAAATATGGTCAAATAAGCTCTTGGCTATTTGATTATACAAAAAAATGTCTTTCAAATCATCTCATGGGATTTTATACAAAATTTGGCATTACAATATGTGCGATTCAACTCATTGCCATTTTAATATACATGCATGAAGAGCAAAAACATACCATCCGTCTCATATAAATTACCCGTGAACTTGAATTTGAACTCATAAATGAGTGCATGTCACTTGATCCTGCAACTATACGACAATCTAGATAGTTTTCAATGTTAGATTCAATGATCAACCAAAAATATCTACGAACCATTGACGTACCTAGATTACCTGGACCCATCATAGACTTACACCATCACACAATTGTTTCTGCATCTATCAACTCAGCACCACCTTCGTACTTCAATTCTTCCCTAGCTAGGGCTCTTTTCACACATGCTCTTGCACCATCGTGCTCTCCCTTACCATGTCTAGCCTCAGTGAAATTCTAAAAATGTTGTATACCGCTTGTCATATGCATCCTTGCATTCTTGAATTGTGCAGTGCAATTATATGACCATATTAAGTATCGGTTGTATCGTATGTTCGTTTCCCTTAAACTATCATAGAAAACGTTAAAGCATCCTTGTACAAACTCTAATGAATGAGTACGATCATCACTTATGTAGAAGTGATACTCTCTTACAACCTTTCTATCCTCCTCTATGCTATCATCTACATGCATGAATCCTATGTGTACAAAAATAGAAACTTGTGTAGAGTGATAATACATGGATTGCAGTTCATTTTGAGGTTGTAGTGTATAATTTTCAGCGAAATCAACGATCGAGACAATGGTGCCAAGAGGAAATGTGTCCTTACATAACTTGAATTTATCATCTAACCATCGAGCTCTATGTGTATGCATTATGTACTCAT
>NC_081406.1:142841040-142957590 GCF_030272615.1 Cryptomeria japonica
GTCCACCAACACAACAAAAGAACAAAGCCTACACGCATAGCTGCCCAATGAGGATTTGAACCTTGGTGGCAGTTTTACCAAGCAAGTGTTTTAACCCTTGCATTACATGTGTCCCCCTAATCAAAGGACATTTTTCTTAATGCTCCATATATTTAATCTAATTAAAAAGTTATATAGGTACCGGTTCAGTCATGGCTTTGGTGATAAGTCTTTTTGTCTCAATGTCTGAGACACTAATTCCATCTCTTTCTTTGTAGAGAAGTTGGATACCTTTGATAATGCATATTTATGATATTTTCTGATTATTGGAACATTATCAGGTTTCAAATATTCCCAATTTAGTTCCTTGATTTTTTCATCAATTAAGGAATTGAGATACTCCAATGCATCCTCCTCTATAGATCTAGGATTGTCTTTCAAATAACACGCTATGCTTGATGCTAGTTCTCCATGATCTACCTCAGCCTTCAAAAATACCATTACACTTTTATAAAATTTCAAATTAAATGCCTTTAAACCAATTTAATTGATTATATGCATGGAAAAACATGATATCTTGAAAGTTGAATTGACTAAATTTATAACATACCTTGAAAGTCTTTGTGTCACCTCTTAATCTAAGGGTTAAGCATAGAAGATCATTGAACTTTGAAGGGTAATCAATTTCTTTTATAATATCATCATCAATGGGCACATCCAATGATAGTAGTGGTTGTAAGGTCACAACACGATACCCAAAGCTTACTTTTCCATTCTCTAAATATTCCTCCAAAGATGGTATATACCCCGTAGCAATCCAAGTTGCTTCCACCATGAAAGAATCTATGCAAATTTCCCACCATACACAAACAATATTCCAAGTTAATTTGTTAATACTTGAATTTATAAATAAATTACTATGAAAATTCTACATAAAATAAGTCTCTGAACGAAATTAAATCAAATATTTATATAACTCTAAAAAAGGTAAAAATCAAATCATTTCATAATGTTAAGGAAAACCAAAATATATTTTGATAGGCCATGCATATGTACTAATTTATTTTTATTGTAAACCAGATTATGTTATATACAGGTAAAATTCTATAGTTAATATATGATACATATATAATACCATACTTTTTTACATGAAAATGTAAGATTAGGACCACACACACACAAACACACATATATATGTATGTAATATACATACATACATACATACATGCATACATACATACTTATATACATACATATATGTGTGTGTGTGTGTATGTATGTATGTATGCATGCATGTATGTATGTATGTATGCATGTATACATTTATATATGTATATATATACATATATATATGTGTGTGTGTGTGTGTATACACACACATATGTATATATGTATGTATGTATGTATGTATGTATGTATGTATGTATGTATATATATGTGTGTTTATATATACACACACATACACACACATATACATGTATGTAATATATGCACACACATACACACACATATGTATGTATGTAATATATGTGTTTATATATACCAAACACACACAAACACACATATATATGTATGTAATATACATACATACATACATGCATACATACATACATATATGTGTGTGTGTATGTATGTATGTATGTATGCATGCATGCATGTATGTATGTATGTATACATATACATGTATACATTTATATATGTATATATATACATATGTGTGTGTGTGTATACACACACATATGTATATATGTAGGTATGTATGTATGTATGTATATATATGTGTTTATATATATACACACATACACACACATATATGTATATATATGTATATGTATATCTACATATATACACATACACATACACATACACATACACATACATGTACACGTACACATACACGTACACGTACACATACATGTACATGCACACGCACACACACACACACACGTACACATACACATACACATACACATACACATACACATACACATACACATACACATACATACGCACACACCCACACACACACACACACACACATACTAAAAGAGTAAGTATTAATAATAGTATGAAAAAATCCCTCCTACTTAGTATATGATGTTAGCTATAATGATATTTTAATAACTCGATATAAATAAATAAAAATTAAACAATTAATATATATTTTTATTATCAATTATAGTTAACAAGTATAATAAAGGATAATAAAAGCCCACTCTTTGCATAGAAGGAAATAAGAGATCAATACATCAAGAAAATTGCAAAACATATGCTTTATATATAATTATGTTGTAACTTATTTCCTTTTAAAATAAAACAAGTGCATTTTAAATTATTTCACCTTTGTATTATGGTTCATACTTTTAATGAATTATAAATGAGATGTTAGTAATGAAGATGTATTTAAGATTAAATGTTTTGGTGAAATGAATATATTAGTTGAATTAAATTTCTTTTTTTTACACTCTATACTAATATAATAAAAATTGCACATATGAAAAATTAAGTATTTATATAAACATACAACTTTACGCGCATAGTTAAGTTTGTCTCTTTCTTGTGTTTTTTCAGCCTCTTGAGCCATGCTTCTCACACCCTCATCAAAGGCCTTGAATGCCAATTTCATAAATTCCGGAAGTGCTTCCATGAATGCTAAATCCCACCTTCATAAAGCATAAGACAATCTATTATCACAATATCTACCTATCAATATATTAATATATTAAAATGCTTATTGTCTACTAATGTCTAGAGAAATATGTTTTGAAAAGTACATAAGAAATATGGAAAGATAAAACAATTTACATTTCTTCTTACTATAAAATATGATATATGTTATCATTAATCTATTAGTTGTTTATATGGACAACATGGTCCCTATATAAATAACTAGATTTGTAGCATGCACATGAGTGATTTCTTCCTTTAACTCACACCAATTACCAATGTAAGTTGTACATACCTCTTAATGGCTTGTGTGAAGAGTTTAAGTTCATCCAAAGTTCCGTAAGTGTCATAAATATCATCTAAACAAGTGAGAAATGTACACATCTTTGCAAACCCAATTCTAAAAGTACAATATTTTGGATCGATACACACTCCAGCTGCCGAAAAGTAAAATTCCACATGGCGATGATGAGCAAACTCTAGTTTATCTAGACCACACTCTTTCCACCATCTAGAATGCACACACACTACTAAATCAACATGATTTTCTAATCATTCAACTATAATGTATATTGTAAATGACTAAGGCACCAAACTAAAAGGACATCTTTCATAACATGAATTTTTTATCTTGAGACAATTTGGAGCTCTCATTGTTGAATTGATTGGATCATATTGAAGTCCAACTTTGCTAGTTCTAGAAGTTTTGAGTTATAAATACTACAACAATTCCAAATTTACGATGTTAGAATATTTTAGATATGTTTAAGAAAAATTAATACATCCAAGTTTACGTTGTATTAAAATAAAAAATCAACTGTGTAAATTAAAATTTCCAGAGGTTTTAAATTAGTAGATCATGAGTATGTTATAAGGAAATGGAATTACTTGTTTGTGGTCTTGGCATCTCCATATATGTCAATATAAGTCCTTGCTTCCAACCTAGGCACATTGGTGTGCCAACCATACTCTAGATTGTATTTTATCTATTGCATCACATAAATTAGAATCTTAGTTGATAAATGGATTGATAAGATTAATATGAAAAAATATTAATGATTACATGGATACTGTAGTCACACAAATCTGTCCAGCTTAATTAAATAAATATTCGCTATTTATTTGATTAAAAATCCACTAGCCATCAATTAATTAAATTAATATTTAATTAATTCATCCCCAAACATTCTTCTATTTATTAAATAAATTATTCAATTTATTTTAATTAATTCATTAAATCAAATTCACAATCAATTAAATAAATAAAATCTATTTATTTAATTAAATCCCCTTTTTCTCTTTTAAATAAATTAAATAAAACATTTATTTAAATCATTATCCCCCCCCCACTTGCATTTTCCTACAAATGCAACTTGCACACATTTATTGAAATAAATGAATTTTAATTTTAATAAAATCCTATTTTCCCTCACCCACCAAATCCACTTGCAAAACCTAATCCCCTTCTAGATTCTTCTAACCCCCTTCCTAATTAGCCTAATCCATCCCCTAATTATTGTCACATTCCTAAGCAAAATGGAGTCACTTCTCAAAGACTCCAAAGTCTTTCAAAAGCATTTAATGCTTTGTGTGTTCAACAAATTAACCCTCAAAGTCTTCAAAGACCACTAAAGGCTCTTACATGACCATTTATGACTCTTACATAACCATTTATGGTTATTTCAAACTTGTCCCCCCAAACATTTATTGTTTTGACCATATTCATCCATTTCACATTTGCACAAGAGTTTATCCATTGGATAAAAGCTTTATTCTTTGAATAAAGATTTTATTCATTCAACCAACCTTGACTCTAAAATCCCAAGGTCATATCAGGCGTTTAATGCTTATTCCCTCTCCTCTCAACCTATCTCACATTGACACTTGTCATCCTAGGATTGGGTTGAAAGCCCTCACATGGATTTGAAATCATTCAATCTTGACCCTTGTTGAGATTGCTCAATCTCAACCATCCATTGCTCCATTTTTCCTATAAATAGAGCCCATTTCTTCATAATCCAGATCCTGAAAACTTGTATGCATCTAAGTTATAGACATTTTTAGAGAGCATTTTTAGCATAATCATCTAATATCTTGTTATTTTGGTTAAAATACATCAGTTTAGCATCAATAGCATAGCATTAGCTTTTTATTTCACATTCAAAGCTCAATACTACAATCTCAATCCTCCATAAGCATCCATAGTGCAAAAAGCTGCTGAGAGCTACACTATTTTGGAACTTGGAGAGGAGAGGAACAAGGGAGAAAGGAACCAAAACCATGCTAAGAGGCATTTGGAGATGCCTCATTATCTGTGCTTCTTTAGTTAGATATATTAGCATGTTTTTAGTATCTCTCTTGATATGCCTTTTTAGATTAGTTTTTGATTGACTAACACTAACTATCTAACGGTTTTGTGTCTTTTTGTGTTGTTGACCATTTACTAACCTTGTGCCATTTAGGAGGGCGTCATTTGGTGAACCCGACGTGAATCGAACACCCAAAAATACCATTTTTTTTGCAAACTAACATGTTTGATTGTTGAAATTGCCACACAGGTTGCGCTTCGGCGCTATTGAACACACTCGAGCGCTACCGACAGTTTCCATTTTAGTGCTATTGTCACTACAATAGCGCTATTGTTAAACTTTCCATGCTGTTGTATTTGTTTTGGCGCTTTTGCTATTTTTTTGGCGCTATTAAAACTCTTTAAGCGCTTTTGCCTCTCGGGCTTTATCCTTCTTCCAATGCTTCTGTGTGAAATAGCGCTTCTGTTTAAACGCAGACTAGCGCTATTGCAACAAAATGTTGTAAAACTCACCTTGTAACCAAAAAATTGAAAATCTTAGGCTTGTGGAAGCCCCCCCTTGGACATAGATTTTACTAGCTCTTTATTGTTTTTGCAGGTTTAAAAAAACTCATCACTAAAATCACAAATTTTCCTTTGGTGCTCTTAAAACACTTTAAAACAAACATTTACTTCCATAGCAAGTTAGGATTCATCTTCATTTTGGTGCTTAAAATCAACACACAAATTTGCTTTTATTGCATCAAACTTAAAAATCACAAGCCACACTTCAATTTTTGAGCAAATAAAAAGAACAATCAACTTGTCTCAATTTTGCAAAACAAATTTTACTTCAAGCAAACGTGTATTTCATTAAATTGACCAGGATTTTCGAATTCTAGATTACAAAACACATTGCCTTTGAAGTTAAAACGAACACCATGGCTGTTGGAGCAACATCTCCAAATAGTTAGATCACATTTGCAAATACTGGATTAAAAAGAACAAGTGTTTTACGTGTTTGGCATGCTTGTGCAAATAGTCAGTCGAGTGGTCCTACCTCTAACACACACTATCCTCTCCCTTGGCTCTCGTGGTCCTAGGTGCAAGAGAAAAGTGTTAGTAACGCTCAAAATTTTTATCTTTTTAAGAGAGGCCTGCCAAGGGATCGATACTCTTGGGAACGACCTCGAGCGGTAAATCCTTCGAGCCACTATAGAAATCAGGTGAGAACAAAAGCTATAGCCTTGGGTATAGCTATTCCTACAGTGTAACTGGTCGAAAGGAAAAAAGGGCCCCACCACCAGTTACAAGGCTCTTAAGTGAGTCACTGCAGAATGAACTTATGTCCAAAAACATCGAACATGACTAAACACCTTTAAGTAGTAGCCCACCTGTTCTATTGATTGAGAATATTTGTGATATAATTTAGTGCAAGAGCATAGATGGTTTTGCTCCCAAGATACTCACCATACATATTTCCTTAGTAGAAACATAGCTTTTTGAAAAGTCACTTGTGGCTTGATAAAAGTGGTGACTCCCCCATCATAGGGATCATCTATTTTTTATGCTCGTGCAAGACTTAGTATATCACATCCTTACCTGCCACGGTGGGATTCATAAGGTATGTAGTACCAAAGTCGAAGAAATATCAAGATGTGGGCTAAATTTATCACAACTGGCCATTTGACCTTAGGGATAAAAAGTGTTTGAAGTGTGTTCATTTTAAAGACCAAGTGCAAATTGAGCCGACTTCAGGCTTTGGAAATACACCTTAAAATACATCTAAAGGAAGGGTCATATAAAAGTCCAAGGATTGGGTTGATCTAGACCCATACTCATTTGTGCCTTTTAGGTAACATTCTTGTGTTTGTGTGCTTGCTTTGTTTTCTTGTCAAAGAAAAATCAGAAAATCACTTCCCAAAAACAAAGTATTCATCCAACCAAACATCTGTCAAAACAACCAAAAACATCAAAAATGAGGTACAAACAACAAAGAGTCAAATTTTATGACCATTCTTCACATCTTGTGAAAGAAGAAGTGTCATCAGAATATCAACTTGAAAAGAAGACCATTAAGCTCAAAGGATTTGATCAAAAGGAGGAAATTCTTCTATATCAATCGACAAATCTTTGTCTCCCATAGAGTCTTTCTACATCGCATGCGTCTATACCTTCAAAGCAAAGAAAATGAATTTGATTCCGAATCATTGAACCATAGAGCTTTTATGCAATATAGAGCTCTGAGTTATCACAAAAATCAAGGAGGAAAGATTAATCCCAATTTCTTCCCAAACATCTGCATCACCTACAACACAGCTCAAGAAATACCTCCAACACCTGAAAGGGAAGAGGTAGAGTTTGTCCCATTTGAGACACAGAGTTTTTATTGAAGTTGAAAATATTTTCATCCATCATCTCACTCATACATCATTTCATCATCAATCCGTCCCAACTCTCAGAACATTAAGAGGTTATTGTTCCAAGTTCTCTTTTAGATATTGCTTGAAATCAAACACTTCACATCACTCTTTAGATTGTTTCTACATCTAGGATAAGCTCATCCTAAGAGACACATCTATGCAGGTTAAAACTAGTTCATGAGTGAATCCTCTCATTACTAGGTAGTTAAATCTGTAACACATCTCAGATTTCTCTACACCTTATCACATCAAATCTTCTCAAACAAACAAGCAATTAAAAATAAAGGAATTTCGGTAACATCTACCTTAAAAGTGCTAGAGATCCACGTGCAACACAATTCACCAACCATCAATCTCTCATTTCAACAAAAACTCATCATCATTTTCACACAACTTCAACAAAGACTCATAAAGCAAAAATGGCTCAAACCCGATCACAGTAGAGGCAACGAGAAATAGAAAGGGAAGAAGAAGAAGAGGAAAATCTCAATGAATTTCAAGAAGCACTTGGAGGAAATGCAGATGACGAAAACCCAAGTACTCCCACTCCTACAACAATAGAAAGGGCTCAGCATAACCCTCTCTTTAACAGATTGTTTGACGAAATACTCAGGAGCAATGCGGATGCTCACTTTTTAAGACTTGCTCAAGAAGGAGCCAAACTCCCCTCTGACTTTGATCTTGCCCAATTAAGACAAGCATCAGAAAGACAAAGTCACCATGAAGAGGAAAGAGGTAGAGATCCCATCAGATATAACATTCCTCGAGGTAACCCACCACCTCCTCCTCCAAATGAAATGGAGATGTTGCGGCAACAAGTCGAGATTCTCGCCCAACAGCTTCATAGTGGTGTCAAGATTAACCAATTCTCACTCAATGACATCTGTCCCTATCCTTTTGATAGGAATCTTTACATGCCACCCTTTCCAAGAGGATTCGAAACACCCAAATTTGAAAAATATAGAGGAAAGGGGGATCCCCGCGATCATGTCTAAGAATTTCATTCCGCTTGTCTTGAAGTGGCATATGAAGACACCTACCTAATGCGCCTTTTTCCCCAAAGCTTGGGAGGAACAACCACATCATGGTTTTCCCAACTACCAGGAGGCATTAGAACATTTGAGGAACTCATCTAGAAGTTCCTAGCTCATTACTCTCATAACATTGAACGCGACATCACCATGGCTGATCTGTGCAACACCAAACAAAAACCAGGTGAACAATTCTCAGTATTCCTACAACAATGGCGTCAAATGTCTAGCAGACATTCTCTTTAGTTACCTGAATGAAAACTAGTGGAAATATTCATTTCCAACTTAAATGAAGAAATGGAATTTCACCTGAATGTCAAAGACACAGACTCTTTTAATGATTTGATCACCAAAGGTTTAAAATGTGAACGGGCACTCATCAAGAAAGGACTCATCAAAATCTTTAATGAACCAAAAGATGGTCCTCACCCACACTTCAATAGCGATAAACCAAGCTTCTAGAATAAAAACAAGAATATCATCAACGATGGGGTGGTGGATTCCTGGACTATCCAAAATGCACAACCTGTGGTTCGGTTTGCAGGACAAAATCCTCCACCTTAGAATAACACAAATGTTCCTTCCAATCAAGGTCATATCACATCTCACGATGAACCAAGACCTTGTCAGCAAAAAAAGAAATGCACATACACTCCCTTAGGGGAACCCATTGAAACAATGTTGCGACAACTCCTCTCTCAAAATTTGGTCACTCTACCTAAGCTATCAAACTATGAGCCTCAGGTCAAACCAACATGGTGGAGAGATACTGAACACTATGAATTCCATCAAGGAAGAGGGCACAAGACAAGTAATTGTCACCGATTGAAAGATCTCATTCAGGATCTTATTGATCGAGGAGAAATTGAAATTGAATGACATAACCCAAAAACAACCAATAATGATCATCTGATGTTCAAAAATCCACTTCCATCACAAGATCAAAGGGATCCTTCCACTTCCAGGCGAGGCATTGATACCACTGATTATACGCAGGCTACATATAATTATACTGTAAATCATCTGTATGATGCCAATGAACAAGTTGCAACCATAACCTTCAAAAATCCCAACTCAAATTGCAATGTTGTTACGCGTTGCGGCAAAATTACCATCAAGGCAGCTCCACAAGGCACCACCTCCATCCAAAAGCAGTACAATCTTGTGGAACAATTAGACAAAACCCCTGCGCTTATATCCATTTGAGAGCTTTTGTGTCTATCACCCTCTCATAAAACTATCTTGGATCAAGCACTCCAAGAGGCGTTAGTCCCTGCAAATCTGAATACGGACCAATTTCAAGCCATGGTTGGAAGTCTAAAGTCATCACCTTGTCTCACTTTTTCTGAAAGTGACAACTCTTCCTTCCAACAACTGCATAACGCCTCACTCCACATTGAAGGATTTATTAACCAGCATAGGATCAAGCGAGTCTTGATCGATAATGGAGCAGGCCTAAATATTTGTACATTGCAGTTGGTCACAACATTGGGATATGCGGTAGAATCAGTGGATCCTCGTCAGAAGATCACAATCAAAGCCTATGACGATGCGGAGCGTTCATCCAAAGGAGCCGTGGTATTACCAATCCGAGTGGGCCCTGTGGTAAAGCATATCATTTGTCAGGTTCTAGACCTTCCTCTGCCATACAATCTATTGTTAGGAAGACCTTGGATACATGCCATGCAAGCCGTTCCATCTACCTACCATCAATGTATCAAATTCCCACATAATGGTGTAGAGATCACAATTCTGGGTGATGCAAATCCCTTTGCATATTGCCATAATATCAACCAGAGATTACCGTTCCTAATAATAGAGAAGCCATGTCTTCCACATCATATATAAGTCTTGCCTCTCTTGCCCGTTCAAACACCACTATACCCAAGCAAGAAAAGCTTAAGATGAAGATCACAGAGGAAGGTCCTGGGGAATACAACTTGAGTCAACTCTTTTGTGTGGGACAAATGCCCACTTCTCCTAGAACGCATTGTAAACTATAGCAGATACTCCAGCAACCACTAAACATACTAGCATGTGCTTTGACGCCTTTCGTTCTTGGAAAGAGTCAAGAGGAAGAAACACAAGATGAGGACCTAGCGGAATGGATCTATAAGGATCCCATCACCACTAACATACCACGAGTTATACTTCCTACGGATCAGTATGGCAAAGGCCTCCTCATTATGCAAAGAATGGGGTATGATGGTCAAAGTGCTTTGGGATATTGCAAACAAGGACGACATGAACCTCTACTACCAGAATTCAAGCCCAAAGGAAATACAGGCCTAGGCTTTGCAAAAGAGATCTTTCCTAAACTCAAGTTCAAAGGAAAACCCAGCAAACCCTTTTGTCAGCCTACTGCCAAAAGGCCACCTTTCATTATCAAAGCAGCATCAAGCACTATCCCAACTGCCCCACTGAGGCTCACAACCCCAACACAACTATCTCCAATACCACTCATCCCATCAAACGAACTCGTCATCCCATTAGCCGCACCATTAGTAGCAACAAGTGTATCAGAACCCGCAACAGTATCTATGGCACCAGCAGTTCCAGCAGAAACCACTGAGTCAATACTACCAATACTTCCCGTATCAGCTTCTTTAATCTCCATCAACCGCCCTGCAGCACCGATCATTACAAAGGTACATCAACCAATCACACCTGCAGTATTTAACTCAAAGGACATCCCAGTATGGTATAGCAATCAGATGCTGGAAAGTGATTTAGAGACCGACTCACATGAATGGGAATTTGATTTGGTATAGCTTAATACTTTAGATGAGGAAGACACATCACCACCTCCACCATGCAAAGACATCCCTATTTACGAAGAAGCATAGATAAAGACCACTTGGGTTCCTGAACTGGAAACATCTTCCACAGACCCTACGTCTCATCCTATGCCTGATTCTGACAGGGAGAGTACCATCAACGACCTTCACCATAACGTCTTAATCCTCACTGATACCTCTAACAAACTTAACCTAGTCGATGAAGTAATGCCCATTGTCCACCCTGAACTCATCGAATGGAACCAACCAAATCCCCCATGTCTTGACTTCTTCCAAAACGATGAGGCTATCATTGACTTTTTGGAATTAAGGGATAACCTACCAAGCGGGGATCACAAAGCTGGATTCACCATTGAACTTAATAGCGCAGCATACTTCGGGGCCGATGCCAAACCTTTCAGCTGCAAAAATATAACAATAAAACATGGATCTTCCAGTGAAAACCACACTGTGGCACTGTTTGATCTGACAAAAGTAAAAAGAAAGAGCATATCCAACGGTGAAAACCTCTCTGAGGCGCCTGAGGATGAAGGGTTTGACATTCTCCCCAATAGTACACAACAGGAACGATCAACAATTCTCATTGAGGAAACCAAAGAGTACAATGTGGGGACTCTTGAAAAATCCTCATATCATACATATGGCATCTCTTCTCACCCCAGAGGAACAGCCTAAATTTATAGAGTTCTTCCAGAAGCGTCAGATCAACTTCGCATGGTCATATGTGGACATGCCTGGGCTTGATCCTAATTTAGTCATGCATCACCTCACCATAGCAGAAGGAGCCAAACCTGTCAAGCAGAAGCTTCGTAAAATGCATCCTTAGATTGCAGTGCTAGTCAAAACAGAACTCAAGAAACTCCTAGACGTTGGTTTCATTAGACCAATTGATTACACAGAGTGGATCTCCAATATTGTGCCTGTCGGAAAACCAAAAGGGGGCATCCGCATTTGTACTGACTTCAGAGATCTAAATAAGGCATGTCCTAAGGATGACTTCCCCCTTCCAAATATTGACATCATAGTGGATCTAATAGGAGGACATGCCATGCTTTCACTCATGGATGGCTTTTCAGGATACAATCAGATAAAGATCGCACCAGAAGATCAGCATAAGACAACCTTCACCTGTCCATGGGGCACATATTGCTGGAATGTAATGCCTTTCGGTCTCAAGAATGCAGGAGCAACCTATCAGAGAGAAATGACCACCATCTTCCATGACATGATGCATACCATGATGGAAGATTATGTGGATGACTTACTAGCAAAATCACTCACCAGAGAAGGACATCTCCACATCTTAGATAAAATCTTTGATAGACTGGAACAATACCATGTTCGACTCAACCCAAAGAAATGTGTCTTTGGAGTAACCTCCGGGAAACTTCTAGAATACATTGTCTCAAGCAAAGGTATTGAGGTCGACCCAGCAAAGGTAAAAGCAATCATGGATATGCCACCACCAAAGAATATCAGTCAGCTAAGGACATTACAAGGGCGACTTCAATCCATCCGAAGATTCATTGTACAATTGGCTGATAAGTGTCACCCATTCACACATCTACTACACAAGAACATCCGCTTTCAGTGGGATGCCCAATGCCAACAAGCATTTCAGACGCTTAAAGACTATCTAATGAATCCACCATTGCTAATGCCACCCGATCCAAGTAGACCGTTGTTACTTTATATCTCAGCAACAAGTACAACATTGGGTGTACTATTGGCACAACATAATGTAGAAGGCAAAGAGTGTGTTGTATACTACATCTCTCGCACACTGGTGGGCTATGAACTCAATTACACACCTATTGAGCGAGCTTGCCTAGCAGTATTCCTGGCAGCTACTAAATTGAGGCACTATCTGTTAACACATAAGGTACAACTCATTGCAAAAATTGATCCACTCAAGTATTTACTCAGCAAAGCAGCATTGGCAGGTCACTTGGCCAAATGGGTGATGATTCTAAGTGAATTTGACATTGAGTATGTGGACCGAAAGGCTATCAAAGGTCAAGTTATTGCAGATCAATTGGCCGATGCACCCCTCACAGGCGATCATCCTCTTATTTCCAATTTTCTAGATGAAGAGATATTCATGATCACAATAGCACATCCATGGAAACTATATTTTGATGGGTCATACACTAGGCATGGCTCGGGGGTAGGCATTCTATTTATCACACCCCAAGGTGATAGCATCCCGAAGTCTTACAAGCTCACATTCCCATGCACAAACAACATAGCAGAATATGAGGCCTTGATCACAGGACTCAGGCTAGCTATACAATGGAAATTACAAGAACTGCAAGTATATGGCAACTCACAACTGGTCATTCGACAAGCAACCGATGAATATCAGACTAAAGATGATAAACTCATGCCATATAAGCAAATGGTGGACAGTCTAAAGACATCATTTGCTACTATCACTTTTGAGCAGATACCAAGAGATCAGAATCGAGCTACTGACGCTATGGCTACCATCGCATCTCTCCTAGATCTTCCACAAAATCCAACACGCTATGAGTTCTTGGTCGAACAGCTTTGGATTCCCGCTTATGATATCCTTGAATCCGAGATGATATGTCATCTTGTCGGTTCTGAATCCCCATGGTACGGTGAGTTCTACACCTATCTTCACGATCACACCCTTCCTCCCAACCAATCGAATAACCAACGTAAAACCTTCATTCGCCAAACTGCTCGATATACCATTATTGCCGAAACCCTATACCGACACGGTCTTGATGGTACTCTCCTTCGATGTCTGGAACAAGATGAGATAACAAAGGCTTTGGAAGAGGTACATGAAGGAATTTGTGGAACCCATGCAAGTGGTCCATCACTAGCCAAGAAACTCCTGCGCAATGGATACTATTGGCCATCTATGGAAAAGGATTCCTACTACTTTGTTAGGAAGTGCAAGAAATGCCAAGTTCATGGCGACCTAATACATGCACCCACCCAGGAACTACAACCAATCATGACACCATGGCCTTTCTGTCAATGGGGCCTTGACCTTGTGGGTAAAATCCATCCATCTTCATCCAATGGCCATAAATTCATTATTACCGCCACCGAATATTTCACAAAGTGGATCGAAGCTATTCCACTTACCCAAGTCACCAGCAAGCAGATCGCCTCATTCATCCTCAACTACATCATCTGCCGGTATGGTGTACCCATGTCCATCGTCACAAATAACAGTCTTCCTTTCAAAAATCAGGATGTCCGTGAACTTTGTGAGAAGTTTCATATCCAACACTGCTTTTCCACCCCCTATTACTCACAAGGCAATGGTCAAGCCGAAGCATCAAATAAGAACATATTAAGAATCCTTAAGAAGACAGTCAATGATGCCGACCATGATTGGCATGTTCAACTAAATCCAGCGCTATGGGCATATCGAACTAGCATTCAAACCCCTACAGGTGCAACTCCTTATTCATTGGTCTATGGTGCAGAAGCTATCTTGCCTATTGAGGTCGAGATACAATCATTACGAGTTTCCTTGCATAATCTGATAGATGACGAAGCATATAGAGTGTCCTGTCTTCAGGACTTAGAGTTACTTGATGAAAAGAGACAAGCTGCATAAAACCATCTCAAAGCCTATCAGTAGCGCATGAGCAGAAGCTACAATCACCGAGTTAGACCTCATACATTTGAAGTAGGTGATCTTGTTCTATGAGAGAATCCTCGCAATCAACCAAACAGAGAACATCAGGGCAAGTTTGAATCAAACTGGTTGGGTCCATATGTTGTCACTACTATATTTGGGTCTGGGGCATATCAGTAGGCTACATCAGAAGGAGAACCACTTGCAGATCCAATCAATAGCATGCACCTCAAACGGTTTTATACCTAAGGTGTACAGAGCATTAGGCTCCCCTGCATACTAGAAAATACCAAAAATATTCAGAGAAATGTCCTGAAGAAATACAAAAACATTCAAAAAAGTAAAGAAAAATCATGCATCCAAATGGTGAACAACCACTCCGGTGGCACCTTGGGTAAGTATGATGGTGAAAACCTAGCAAACAGGTGCCACTCATAAAGGCTCTAACTCCATTGTCTTTCAAACTTGTTGCGATTACATCTACTTCATACATACATCCATCCGTCCAAAACCATGGCTTGTTATTTCTCTGCAAATATGATAAATACTGCATGCATCTTGCATCCCGCTTGTTTATAGTCATGTCTAAAACTGGGGGCAATGCCCTTAACCTATTGATGGAAGTGGATTCTACATTGTATTATGATTCATTAAGTTCTTCATTCAAGCAATCATCAAAATACCAAAAACATTCAAAAATATCTCGCAAAAATACCAAAAACATTCAAAACAATTCAAAATCCAAAAACATCAGAAAACATCGAAAAACACACAAAAACATGGCAACACCTTGTACATACTCCTCTGTGCAGATACCAAGACAAACATTGACAAAATACTCACACAAATGACCATTTATCAATCGACCACATAATCAACATCAACACTCAAAATTGTCTTCAACAAGGATGCATCCTTCCTTACCAAAACAAAGACAAGATGACATTTTCTTTGACAAGAAAATTATGTTAAGCTATCAAATACTTGGTTGATTTGTGAGTACAATCATTTGTTTATCCGTATCGGGATCTTTCAGCATTATTTTGTATCATTTACACATTATTTCCGATGAAGTTCTGGGGCATGTACTAATGGTGTCTACGTGGGAAGTTCACTAAGCTACGTGATCTTATGCCAAATACAGTCATAGATCATTACGGCTTGCTGACTATAGCGTATACCTCGACCATATGGGCATGAACCATTACCAAGGATCCATATTCTTTATTCTTTATGTATATACTATTTGTTTGCAGGTACACTGCTCATTCTTTGGTTCCTCCTCATCCAAATTGGATAAAGGTTTTTATCTCTTAGTACGGTATGCACTTGTCTCAGGATATGATCAACCTAAGATCAAGGAGGACGATCCAAGTCATGCATGAACGGAGATAATCCTTGTTTGTTCCACAAGCAATACTCTGGTCGACTTGACCCTTATATCAAGTCATTTGTATTAACTTGCTATATAAAATCCATGAAAGGAATACTCAGGTCATCTTGAATCATTATGTCAAAATGCTTGTATTCTCTTCCAACATTTTAAAGCTCAATGATGAAAATAGAGCACTATGGATCGTCATTTCATCTCATCTGTTTATATATTGCATTACCGTTGCATATCACCCATCCATTTACTCCTTCATATATAGGACTTTTTATGCAAAAATGACCATTAAAGCTGGTCTTGGATACAATCACAACTGAGTACTCTGATACATCATCAATGCATCATGCAAAGTCTTAAAAAAATCTTGCATTCCTCATGGTCATATCATCATCGCATTTAGTTGCATCTCGCATTAAAAACATTCATGTCATTGTTTAACTTAACATTGCATATAGTTCATTTTTGACATTAGTTTTCATTAATCATTTGCATCATTGCATCAATCATAAATACGTAGATTTATTCATGAGATTAAATTGTCTTTAATTGTTTTAAATCATTTATTAGGCATTCATTTAGTGTCAATTATCCATTATCATCTTATCATCTTTTATCATTTATTATTGCATACATTCATTTATCCATTTAGTGAAAAAGTGCCTTCATTCCTCCATTAACTAAGTATCCTCTTATGCTCATTTTTAGGATTCCTTCACATTGCATTCATTTATCCTCTTTTTAATTGCATTAAGGTGCAATTATTAAACACATTAGTTATAGTATCATCACATTATCATTTGTACTTAAATCATATTTAAGCATTTAGAATCATAAATCCATTTGTTTATTAAACATTGGTTCATACCATTTTTTTTATATATATATTCACTTTCCAAATGCATTCATTTAACACATTATCATATAAACATTTGTACTTTACATTTTGTTTATCCATATTTGCATTCCTATAAACATTAGTACCATACCATTTTATATATCCATTTTCCAAACGCATTCATTTAACACATTATCATATAAACATTTGTACTTTGCATTTTGTTTATCCATATTACATTCATCTAAAGACATCTAGATGCATATTCATACATAAGATCATTCATTCGACCATTGCATTAACACCATCACATAAATCATCTCATCATTATATTGCAATAGGAGACACCAAAAAGAAATCTTGTTCATAAATCATCATAAGCATACATCATCATCATGACATTACATACATAAAAGCATTACATTAAAAATCAAACAAATCATACATATATAAACCTGCATTCATATGTTAGTATCATCATCAAAACCTGCATATAAGGAACATCTCATCACATGCATACATATACACATATCCATCTAAGCAATAAACTCATCATCCTGCATAAACATCCATACATAATCAAATGCATATCATCAACATATGGGCTCTCCTCATATATATCATCTCATATATCAGAGTACAATGAAGTCTACAAAAATTGGCTACCAAGAGCCATCCAAGATACAGTCCACAAAATAAATACATATATGCATGAATGCTCTCTCAAATGCTGCTCTGGCTTGATGCTGTCCTAACACCTCCCCCTGCTCCACCACTGGTGCCTACACCACCTGATCCATCTCTCCATGGAGGCCTCATCGAACCACCACTCCCTCCTGCATCCCCCGATCTCTCCCTCCGCAGCGGACCCATCACTCCCCCACTGCTCTGCACCCTCTGCGATCACTCTGATCTCACCTGCCGCATCTGCGAATAGCTGAGAGCTCGCTAACTCACTGGCACCACCTGCTCATATAACCCCTGCCAGTACTCTATCTCAGCCTGAGCTCACCGCATCTCCCTCATCACCTCCCCTGAAGGCCCCTGTGCTCCAATCCGCACTCTCTCCTATAGCTCCGCCAATCTCTCCACTATAGTATCTCTCTCCCGCAGCACCACCATTAGCTCTGACTCCCGTGCAAATAGCTGCACATCCCTAGCTGCCACCTCTGCCTCCAAATCCTCTATCCACGTCTGCAAGCATACTATAATGTGGTCCCACAGATCTCCAGTGGCTCCCTCCCCTGTGTCCATAGCTGCCTCCCCTACACCTCCCTCTCCAGAAGTCCCCTACCCTCTGTCCATGGGGATCTCCCTCTCCATCCCCCTCCCACTCAGCTGCACTCCTCTCAGAATCAATGGTCCCTGTGAGATCTGTAGAGGCAGTCCACCTCTCCCTCTCCACTGACTCCGCATCCCCAATCCTCCTCCACCTCCTCCACCTCCTCCTCCACCACCTCCTCCATCTCCTTGACCTCCTGCCCTCCTCCGTCTCCGTCCCCTCTCATCCTCAAACGCTGGGATCGGCTCTGTAGGATCCGATATCTGTAGGATCGGGTGCGCTGCTCGGTACTGCATGTAATCATTTGTAACCCCTGCATCAATGACCCTCGATCGTAGGTCCCATGGCCTCGCCTGCAGTGTCCAAAACTCTTCCAGTGCCTGATCATAAGGTAGCATTGGACCCCATGCATACCTCTCCTGAATCACCCATGCATACTCTCCGGATCCACTAGGCAGTCCCTGCTGCCGTCCAAACTGCCTCATCACTCTCCCAGGCACCTGTCTCTCCACATGATATGCAGTCCTCCCAATGAGGAATCGAGTCATGAAAACATAAGGTAGTGCCTCTACATCATCCTCCCATGGCTCACACTCTAAGTATGGCCGCCATATCACTGCATTGAGATCATCCAGCGCCCGCCGCCACCACTCTAATTTCCCCAAGTGGGGTTGACTCATCATACCACTGTACATAAACATGTACGACTGATCCACTGCACGGAATCTCAGACTCACCGATCGAGTCACTGGTAGGTGCTCCCAAGCCCAAATGTGTAGCAGCGTCATGCCCACTACTAAGGAACCTCTCCCTCGGTACACTACCTCATGGAGCTCCTAATACATGTGCGCCAGCACACATGACCCCCATGCAAATCGGGTCCCCTCGGTCATCATCATCTCGATAACCTGTCCCCATCCCATCGCCAACCCATGTGACCGCCTGTTTGGACACAACAGTCCTCCCACAATCCCTAACAAAACTGTTGGAAGAGGCTCATATAGTGCCGCTATATCCTCCCAAGCAATGGAGCCATCATCAATAAATACATCCTCATCAAATATCCTCTGCACTGCCACAGTCCCCCAGGATCTATCGTACGTGACCAGCTCTCCTCGAATCAGAATCCGTAGGATGCGCCACACATCCTCCAACGTCATAGTCATCTCCCCCTGTGCCAAATGAAAGGTGCACGTCTCGCTGTGCCACCGCTCCGCCAGTGTTGTGATCAATCCGTGATTCATATGAATCACGGGCATGTGCATCACCTCATAAAGACCCGTCGTTGCAATACAATCAATCTCTGCTTGGGTCAATCGGTCTCGCAACCCTTGTGTCGCAGGATGGCGCTCACGTAACTGCAACACACGCAGATCCTCCTACACATGAACATTCATCAATCACCATCAGTTGTTTTGTTTTCAAACTTTCTTAAGTTTAAACCTAGACTATCATCAGATACTTTGATCAAGTATCTTCGGGTCTCAACAGGTAAGCAATCATGGCCACCTAGACTTTAACAGGCATTTATCCTAACAAATGACCTAAGTCTCATCATGCTGCTATGGTTCAAAACAGCTCCCACTTCACTTCGCCATCCATCAATCATTGGCATCAGGAGATTTTTCTTCATTCAAACTGGGGCATCTTTTTATCCTAAGACAAAAGTGCTAGTATAAAAACAAAAGCGCTAGTTTTTCAACAATAGTGCTACAACCCTAACAAAAGTGCTCAATACGCTATACAAAAGCGCTACAACTACAAACGCGCTAAAACAACTGCACAATAGCACTCTTAAAAACAATAGCACTCAATTAAGCCCTCAATAGCGCACCGTCTCAAAGAGGGATACTGTAGTCACACAAATCTGTCCAGCTTAATTAAATAAATATTCGCTATTTATTTGATTAAAAATCCACTAGCCATCAATTAATTAAATTAATATTTAATTAATTCATCCCCAAACATTCTTCTATTTATTAAATAAATTATTCAATTTATTTTAATTAATTCATTAAATCAAATTCACAATCAATTAAATAAATAAAATCTATTTATTTAATTAAATCCCCTTTTCCTCTTTTAAATAAATTAAATAAAGAATTTATTTAAATCATTATCCCCCCCCACTTGCATTTTCCTACAAATGCAACTTGCACACATTTATTGAAATAAATGAATTTTTATTTTAATAAAATCCTATTTTCCCTCACCCACCAAATCCACTTGCAAAACCTAATCCCCTTCTAGATTCTTCTAACCCCCTTCCTAATTAGCCTAATCCATCCCCTAATTATTGTCACATTCCTAAGCAAAATGGAGTCACTTCTCAAAGACTCCAAAGTCTTTCAAAAGCATTTAATGTTTTGTGTGTTCAACAAATTAACCCTCAAAGTCTTCAAAGACCACTAAAGGCTCTTACATGACCATTTATGGCTCTTACATAACCATTTATGGTTATTTCAAACTTGTCCCCCCAAACATTTATTGTTTTGACCATATTCATCCATTTCACATTTGCACAAGAGTTTATCCATTGGATAAAAGCTTTATTCTTTGAATAAAGATTTTATTCATTCAACCAACCTTGACTCTAAAATCCCAAGGTCATATCAGGCATTTAATGCTTATTCCCTCTCCTCTCAACCTATCTCACATTGACACTTGTCATCCTGGGATTGGGTTGAAAGCCCTCACATGGATTTGAAATCATTCAATCCCGACCCTTGTTGAGATTGCTCAATCTCAACCATCCATTGCTCCATTTTTCCTATAAATAGAGCCCATTTCTTCATAATCCAAATCCTGAAAACTTGTATGCATCTAAGTTATAGATAGTTTAGAGAGCATTTTTAGCATAATCATCTAATATCTTGTTATTTTGGTTAAAATACATCAGTTTAGCATCAATAGCATAGCATTAGCTTTTTATTTCACATTCAAAGCTCAATACTACAATCTCAATCCTCCATAAGCATCCATAGTGCAAAAAGCTGCTGAGAGCTACACTATTTTGGAACTTGGAGAGGAGAGGAACAAGGGAGAAAGGAACCAAAACCATGCTAAGAGGCATTTGGAGATGCCTCATTATCTGTGCTTCTTTAGTTAGATATATTAGCATGTTTTTAGCATCTCTCTTGATATGCCTTTTTAGATTAGTTTTTGATTGACTAACGCTAACAATCTAACGGTTTTGTGTCTTTTTGTGTTGTTGATCATTTACTAACCTTGTGCCATTTAGGAGGGTCTCAGATACCTCTTTTGAAATATTAGTATTATTAATATTTGGTAGAACTTGTTTTAAATATTTAGTAGAAAATGCTTTGGCATCATCCAAATCTTGCTCCTTAGGAAACACGATAAGTGAAGCTTGATAGAAATTTAGAATGCTTCTTAATTCCTCATTTGATAGAGTATTTGAGTATAAAAATTGTCCAAGGAAGCTCACTACTTTCGGAAGGACTTGAAGGTTGAGGTGCACTTGTAGGATGAGACTCAATGCCTCATGACAAGATACAAAGAAATTGTTGGGAAGACTCACTATCTCTAAGCAAGGTACATGAATATATGAATCAAGATGAAATAAGCTTTTACAAACAATGTCCCCAACAATGTCTAAGTATGCAGTTGTCCTTGAATCTTTGTCTCAAGTGACCAACTTCAAAACAATCACTACACATTGGTTAAATTTTGCATCACATACATTGCAATTAATATGATCATGTAAGTGCATACACATATGCTGATCCACACACTCATGCCACTCATTTAGAGTAATTTTATCTTATACATATATCATCCTTTTCATCATAAAAAATCAATTAGGTCAGCCAAAACAAGGTATATTTTAGAGTTTATCTCCAAATTATATAATAACATAGTTTGAACCTCAAACAATTATTAGTTATTAATATAATTATAAGAATTAAAGTTAAGAAAATATGATATTGACAGTATCATCAAAAAAAAAGTATTTGGGCACTTACATGATGAATTGAACTAAAACTCTCATAAAGAAGGAAAGAAAAATAAAAGAAAAAGTAGTTGACACAACTTACTAGTTTGTAGACATTCGGGCCATGTAGCTAGTGTTGGCATTGAATTGTCATTGATGACAACCGGTATAGGATGGCTACTAGTATAAGAGATGTATGTGCAACACTATCATTGATGCATATCGGATGTGATGTCTTTGATGTCACCTAGTATTGCAGGTCACCGGTAAGGGAGAGAATGTCATTCAACACAATGGCCATTGGAGTCACCAGTACACAAGTTAGTGTTTGACTTGTGTTGGAGATATGGAAAGGACATTGGTATGATATAACAACTGGTAAATGATGACATCTGCAAGAGAGCATGATGCTGGTCATTTGATTATGATGAAGAGGGGGAATGTTATCTAAATCACATCAACACCAAGAGAGAATTATGTGCAAGCCACCAGTATGTTGTGTGGATGAAGAACAACATGACTCCCATTGTATGAAGAGAATACTGACAGTAAGAGTGCCCAAACCTGATTGCATGTCCCTATTTGAAGATATGCTTCTCAAATAGGGAAGCCACATTGATACAATGTCGGATGCAGATGACAAGGATCCACTCCCACCAGTAAGTGGAACTTATCTCCTATTATGCAAAGTGTGCATCATAGTTTTGTGAGATAAGACAGAAGAGTTAAAAGTAGGTTCTTGAAGGCTCACACTGGATCTACCGATGAATCACAAAGAAGCCTCAAGTGCATGAAATCAAAGATATGCACTGGACGGACAAAGAAGACATAATGAGGTACCAAAACTATTGAAGTGTGATGGGTTTGTCACCTTGACAAATTGGTTGAGATATGGTCCGGGCTGATGATGAAGAAGACAAGGCTACATCAACTGTAGATAGAGAATGCAACCAATATATAGATGCCTTAGAAGGAAACAATTGAAGGTTGATGACATGGTGTCATCAAGGGTGCCTATCGCTAAGTATGAGAATAGGTGAGAGAGAAAAGAGGCTAAGTGATGTGCTCTTTTTGGATGAAGATGAGAATGTGGTGGATTGATATGTCTGGCAACCGATAAAGGTGCTCCACCAGAAGAGATGCCAAGTGCAAGGTGATGGCAAACCAGTTAGGGTATAACCGATAGGGTTAGCGAGCTATTAGATGAACCCGGTAATGGAGTTGGTTGGTGATCCTACCCAAACTGATACAAATGACCTAGTAAAGATGGATGCCAAAAAAGGAGACATGTGGAGGTGAAGTGGCATGCATGCACATGTAGACATGTTGAGTCGGTAAAGTATCAGACGACAAGGTAGATGGTGTCAAGTCGATATTTATGTCAACTATGTGATTCACAGGACATGCAACAGAGGTTTGTAGCTTGAGGTCAGATAGACAACAGAGATCCTGGTGTGACTATTTGATCAGATTGCGGTAGGTAAAGGAAACTGTGAGACCATTCTTGGTGATCGACCAAGAGATCTGCCAATAAGTTATTTGTAGGCTAGTAAATGAGGAACATGTTCTAGAAGGCACATCAATGGCGGGATTGATTCATGAGTTGCAGTTCATCAACCAAGAGCACCAAATCGCAAGAGATATGATTGAATTTTTCTCAGATTAAGGTCAAAGAAGAAACCCTAACCGCCCAAAATTTGAATTGGCTTTTGGCAGGAAAACCAATTTATAAATATGCAAGCCAAAATCAATGAAGCTTGTCACTGGATGAGAGGGCATTGTTGCTGAAGAAGTGAAATTAGTCAAGTGATCACAAAGAAGAAGAAGAAGAGACAGAGTGTGAGGAAGAATAGGGTTGAAGTGTTCAATCGACAACAAAGAGAGAACTGACAGTCAGCCATTGAGTCTAACAGAGGAGAAAACCGATAGTGATAGAATTGGCAAAGAAGAATAGTAGAAGACTACAAAGAAGGAAAATAAAGAACTGACAGAGGAGTAGTGTAGCAGTGAGAACTGATAGAGAGAAGAACTAACAGAGAGTGAACCAACAAAGAGAGAATCGATAAAGAAGAGTAAGGGAGTGAACCGGTGAAGGCGCAACAAACAGTAAGATTGCAATAGGAGATAAGATTGTAGCCATGAGAGGGTGAGCAAAGAATCAAAAAAGTATTAGAGAGAGGAGAACCCGTAGAGAGATTTGCAGAAGAGTTACAAAATTCATTTGCAACAAGACTATTACTTTTGTAATTGAATATGTTCATTGAAGATCACCGAGTTGGAGCTCGGTGCAGGGGTTGTAGCTTCTTGGTTTGGTTCCCTAAATCAGGGGTTGGTTTCCTAAAAATTATAATCAAAGTTTCATTGTGAGGCTGGATTGGAGCAATTGACTCTATCAACATTTTTCACTGAGGTTTTTCCCATCCTGGGTTTTCCTCATATATGTTGGTGTTATGTGATGTCCCTTTCATGTGTGATTGCATTTGTGTTAGTCTCCCCTCTAACCAGTAAGTTATATTTCTATTATATTTGATAACAGGCATACACACATAGGATAGTCAAAGGGAAAAAGTTTGGAAACCACTGATTCACCCCCCTCACGGTGGCACATTATGTCTAATAATTGGTATCAGAGCCTAGGTTCTCGGTTAGACAAGCTTTCTCCAGCTTGGGTAGATTCTGGCTTAAGGATACAATGGTTTGTTTAGTGTCAATCCCAACTCTAGTATTTGATGGTTCAAACTATTCTATTTGGAGTTGTAGAATGGAATTCTACCTATCCTACTTGGGGTTTGATGTGTGGATGTCTGTTGTAAATGGCTGCCCTATTAAAGTTAGTTCTCCCACTGATTCTGATGTAGAAAGAAGAAACTAGTGCAATGAAGAAGCTATGAAGTCTATATTTAGTGGTCTCTCTAGTGATTTTTCTTCCTAGGTGGAAAGGTGTAGATTAGCAAAGAGCTTATGGGATAGATTAAAGAAGCTCTATGGAAATGAGCCTACTACTATAAAACTAGTTTGTGAAGACAAGATGAGAAATACAACTCATGTATATGTAGATGATGAAGGCAGATCTGTTAGCAACTGGAACAATAATGAATAGAGAACCCATCTCTTCATGGATCAAGAATTAGAAGATGAGAGACACACATATGAGAATGATCATGCAGATGACTCCTATTAGCAAGATGTGTTTGGCAGTGATAGTGAAGGTGAAGAAGAAGAGGAAGAAAAAGTTGATCTTGAAGGATAATTTGTAAATGCACTTGAAGAACTCAATAGAGTAAGAAATGATTACAAGTTATACAAGAATGTTGTTGTTGTGGAGTAGAACCGATTGGTCAAATGCCTTGAAGAATCTAAGAGATGCATCTTAGAGTTGAAGAATCAACAAGAAGACAAAAAGGAGTGCAGGTGTAAAGATCTAGCATCTGAGCTAGAAGTAAAAGATAAAGAACATCAGAAATGACCTTGAGAAATATCACGATGAGCTCAAGGTGAGAATATGATATGATGACAACAGTGATGCCTTGTACAAATATTGAAAAATAAATAGCACGCCAAGGAAACTAAAGGATTAGGAAGTGGTGTTGATGAATTCTCCACTAGCAGGAATGTCCCCCACAATGACATTCTGTTTGTCTCCTCAAATGGAGGGAACAAGGGAAAACCCTTCAAATTTAGAGATTCTCCCCAGAAGAAGGTTGATCTAACCTCAACTGGTGAATAATTGAAGACAAGGATGAATACCTATGTTGCAAGGAGGAATAATGCAGACCCCAAAGGAAAAGGGAAGATGGGAGAAGACAGCTTCACCAGAAGCAAGAACATGAGAAGACAACAAAGAAGACCTTCTACTGGTAGAGGACAAGGAAATACTATTGCCCATAGGATAGAGCATGTGTGGGAAAAGAAGAGATCAGATGGAATAGTTGCAATGGATGGTCAATCTAGGATCCATCCTCGGAGAAGGAGATACTAGACCAATAAGATATCCCCATGCACTACAAAATATGTTTGTAAGTTATATACCTTCCTTCTCCAGTTACTGCTTTGCATGTAATATTTTTGGCCATAGGGAAAAATAATGTAAAAAGAGATCTAGAAGGAACAGTCTAGGATCTCATAGAAATCATACATATGAGCAAAATGTATCAAGGAGTAGAAGCATGCATATCCCCTCTCTCGGTTATACAAATAGTGTTTCTTATAACTATAATAGATCTGGCCATAGAAGTTATGAAAGTAGAGAGAATAACTCACAACTCTATAGAAACCAGTGGAACAATCATGCTCAGTATAGTGGCAGTTATAGAAGATATGAGTAGCAAAGACCTACATGGAACCAAAGGAGAAATATCCCTGCAGGATTAAGAGGTCCACCGGTTTCAGTTGCTGGTCACAACAACATGACCAAAATAAGATGGTTTAACCGGTATGTTAGAAGGTTCCCTAATCATGAGGCTGGGATGGATGCTGGGTGCTAGTATAGCACTACTTCTAGTTATGTGGAAGAATCTAAAAATGCAAGGACCCATCAACAGAAGAAGGTAAGACCTTCTCCCAAGACAAAAAATGAGAAGAAGAATGCGACCAAATAGGTATGGAGGGAGAAGTAAGAAGATGCAACTATGGACCGACACTATGCATTCAATGCATAGGTGATATGTCCTAGGGATTAAAGGAGATGTAGGACCTTAGGGGGACTAGTACACTAGCCTTATCATTCACCACCTTAGTGAAGAAGGATAATTGGAAGAACAAGTTGTTGCTGACATGAAAGAAGGAAATGAGAAGATAAGTGTGTGTAGTGGCTACCTTTGCTACGCACCTGCAGATGAAGGATGGCTCACTAGTACATGTGTCAATGGATGACAAATTAACAATTGGTATCAAATGCAATGTGACACAAAATGTTAGGAGTTACAAGAAGGTGCTCTGGTAGTGATGATGGACCGATATAAGAAACTAGTATGTGCAGGATGTTACTGACATGAATGCAAATAGGTACTTGCAGGTTACGTAAGAGAATGAGGTTTGAGATCATTTCATTAGCCCCGATAGCATGAAATGAGGAGTTTATGTCTCAGGTGGTGCTGATGAAGACCTAAATGACATATGTTGGCCTGATTGTTGATCATGAAGGCTTGCATGTGTTGGGTAACCATTTTGATTTATGGCATGGTGATGATATTATATGGCATTGTGTACATCCAGGATCATGTCATAGGTTGTGGTATATATAATGGAGCTGATAGATCATCAAAATGATCACTTATGCACAATTCAACTGGTATAAGGTGAAGAATGGAGATCTTATTTCAGACCTGACCAAAAATGTGGACTTGAGATGTATGAATTAGGGGGAGTTCAAGTGCTCATGATGCAGATCCTACATTATTTAACTTATGGGGGTACTGGCTACTTGAAACTATAAATGATAGAAATTGTTGTAGGAATACCCAAGAGAATTTCTTGATTAAGGGTATCTTGGTATCAGACCAATTGGTAGCACTCATAGTACAATCACATTTGATTCTCGAGATCAATTGGTATCAGATGGGAGATGATGCAGTCTCATCAACATGTATGATGTACTCACTGACACATGTGATTTCAATTTGTTTCAGTCTTGCATATGCATTATGCCTCTGGTTTGCATATACACTTGGTTGCTGAAAAATTGGTGTTAGTTGATGGTTGAGCCCTCCATCTCAAATGATGTGATTTGAGAGGATGCAAAGTATGAAGGTTATAGGAGCAGATGCATTTGGTAGAGAAAAAAGAGAGAAACCCTAATAATGCCCTTTGCAATTGTTGTCAAAGGGGGAGAGAGATTCTATAGTATACTGGATACTAAATGTTTGAGAATCCATGGATCACACAAAGGGGGAAAGAGAATAAATAGTATGTTGGATACTACATGTGTTGACATCAATGCCAAAGGGGGATATTGTTGACATTGAGTTGTCATTGATGTCAACTGGTAAAGGATGGCTATTAGTATAAGAGATGTATATGCAACACTATCATCGATCCATACTGGATGTGATGTCTTTGATGTCACCTAGTATTGCAGGTCACCGGTAAGGGAGAAAATGTCATTCAACAAAATGGCCATTGGAGTCACTGGTACACAAGTTAGTGTTTGAATTGTGTTGGAGATATGGAAAGGAGATTGATATGATATAACAATTGGTAAATGATGACATCTAAAAGAGAGCACGATGATGGTCAGTTGAGTGTGCTGGAGAGGGGGAATGTTATCTAAATCACATCAACACTGGAAGAGAATTATGTGCAGGCCACCGGTATGGTGTGTGGATGAAGAATAACATGACTACCACCGAATGAAGAGAAAACTGATAGTAAGAGTGCCCAAACCAGATCACATGTGCATGTTTGAAGATATGCTTCTCAAACAGGGAAGCCATATTGATGTAATGTCAGATGCAGATGATAATGATCTAGTCCCACCGGTAAGTGGAACTTATCTCCTATTATGAAAAGTGTGCGTCATAGTTCTGTGAGATAAGACAAAAGAGTTAAAGACATGTGCTTGAAGTCTCACACTGGATCTACCGATGAATCATGAAGATTCCTTGAGTGCATGAAATCAAAGATATGCACTGGATCGACAAAGAAGGCATAATGAGGTACCTGAACTATTGAAGTGTGATTGGTTTGTCACCTTGACAAACCGGTTGAGATATGGTCTGGGCTGATGATGAAGAAGACAAGGCTACAACAACTACAGATAGAGAATACAACTGGTATGTAGATGCCTTAGAAGGAAATAGTTGAAGGTTGATGACTGGTCTAATCAAGGGTGCCTACTGGTAAGTATGAGAACCAATTAGAGAGAAAAGAGGCTAAGTGATGTGCTCCTTTCTGATGAAGATGACCATGTGGTGGATTGATATGTTTGGTAACCGGCAAAGGTGCTCCACCAAAAGAGATGCGAAGTGTAACATGATGGCTGATCGGTTAGGGTATAACCTATAGGGTTAGCGAGGCGGTAGATGAACATGATAATGGAGTTGATCGGTGATCCTATCCAGACCGACATAGAAGACCTAGCAAAGATGGATTCTGACAAAGGGGCCACATGGAGGTGAAGTGGCATTCATGCACTAGTAGACATGTTGTGTCAATAAAGTATTAGGCGGCGAGGCAGATGGTGACACGTTGACATTTATGTCGACTACATGATTCATAGGACGTGAAGCAGAGGTTTGCGACTTGAGGTTAGATGGACAACAAAGATCCCGGTCAACCTGTTTGACCAGATTAAGGTAGTTAAAGAAAATTGTGAGACTATTCTTGGTGATCAACCAAGAGATCCATCGATAGGTTATATGCAGGTTGCTAAGTGAGGAAGACGTGTTTTGGAAGGCATGCCAATGATGGGATTGATTGACGAATTATAGTTCATCAACAAAGGGGATCAGATCTCAAGAGATCTGATTGGATTTTACTTGGCTCAAGCTCGAAGAAGAAACCCTAACCGCCCAAATGTTGAATTGGCTTTTGATAGGAAAACCAGTTTATAAAAATGCATGCCAAAATTGATGAGTCTTGTTGCTAGATGAGAGGGTATTACTGCTAAAGAAGTGAAATCAATCAAGTGCTCACCAAGAAGAAGAAGAAAAGACTAATTGTGAGGAAGAATAGGGTTGAAGTGTTCAACCGACAACAAAGAGAGAACCGACAGTCAGCCGTTGAGTCTGACAAAGGAGAAAACTTAGAGTGATAGATTCGGCAAAGAAGAATAACATAAGACTACAGAGAAGGAAAACAAAGAACCGACAAAGGGTAGTACTGGTAGAGAGGAGTAGTGTAGCAGTGAAAACCGACAAAGAGAAGAATTGAAAGAGAGTGAACCGACAAATAGAGAATCGACAAAGAAGAAGAAGAGACTGAACTAGTGAAGGTGCAATAGAGAGTAAGGTTGCATCAGGTGATAAGATTGCAGCCGTGTTAGGGTGAGCAGAGAACTGACATATTATTGGAGAGAGGAGAACCAGTAGAGAGATTTGTAGAAGAGTTACAAAATTCATTAGTAATAAGAATATTAATTTTGTAATTGAATATGTTCATTGAAGAGCACTGAGTTGGAGCTCGATGCAGGGGTTGTAGCTCCTTGGGTTGGTGCTCTAAATCAAGGGTGGGTGCTCCTTGGGTTGGTTCCCTAAACATTGTAATAAGAGTTTCATTGTGAGGCTGGATTGGAGAAGTAGACTCCAACAACATTTCTGACTGAGGTTTTTCCCATCTTGTGTTTTCCTCATATATGTTAGTGTTATGTGATGTCCCTTTCATGTATGATTTCTTTTGCATTAGTATCCCTCTAATCGGTAAGTTATCTTTCTCTTAGATTTGATAGCCAGTATACACACATAGGATAGTTAAAGGGAATTTTTTTGGAAACCACTAATTCACCCCCCTGTCAGTTGCACATTGTGTCTAATAGCTAGTAGTTGGACAATCAAAGTAGGTGAATTGCTCAAAGGAAATAAAAGAAGATAAGAGAAATAAAAGATAAGATGATAGACAACAATGATGCTTGTTTGACTTGATAAGAACATTTATCTTGGTGTGCAAGATTCTATCACTATTGTGACAAGAGATATCTTAGATGTAAATGTATTACTTTGGACCTCTAAATAAATGAATATATTAGAGATAGTGTGAGATTAACATTGTGTGATGGTAATATACATCTATGATTAATTTATAGATTATTCATTCATTTTAAAAGTTTAATCTATAAAATCAAAAAACATAGCTACGAATAGAACTCTCCACACCTTAAATATAGACCACATAAAAGGTTCAATTATTAGATACATCTTTCTATATGTAACTTATTATAAAGAGGACAATAAACAAGTAATGGAAATGACTCGAGTGGTAGTGCTAAGGTTTTGGCTTTCTCTGGTGATTGTGTTGAAGAAGGAATGATGACACAGACGACAAGGATGAAGATATTGCTTTTATTTGTTGGTTTTGTGATGGGTTCTCATTAGAGGGAGAGAATTGGTCAATATTTGGGCTATGTAGGGGATTTATCACCCTTGCATTTCATTTTCCCTCCTCACCCAAATTTCTTTCTAGCTTCCATTGTGTACATTGGAATAATATTTTTCCTCTACTTATTCCCTAGTTGAGTTAACTTATTTGTCAATTTATACTAATAGGAAATTTCATTCTAATTCATTCATTTTACAAGTTTAATCAATAAAACCTAAAACAAAAACTATTAATAAACATAACTTCACCTTAAATATAGGCCACATAGTAGGTCAAATTATTATATGCCTTTTCCTATATGTAAGAATCCTTATAAAGGGAGGGAAGAGAATAATGATACATATTATGATCAATAACACCATAGCAACCATAACTTTAAGAAAAACTTATACAGAAAGGAATGAGGTGTTTCCATAGACATACTTTTTAGGCACTCCATGAGGTTAGTCGTGACATCTATTAAATAACTAAATAAAGAAGATATGTTGATAATGTTTACATCACCATACCAATTTATTTTTGAGTCTTAGAGCATTTTATAATCGTATTTCTATTTGTATTCCCAATTGTTTTGATTAAGTAAAAACAGGTTTTTGAAAGGAACCCATACCTTTTACATATCAGGAGAGCAAAAGAACTAGAAAGAATTGTGCCTAATCACTTCAAAAAAAAATAAAAAAATTGATCCCATCCGAACAAAAAGGGATCTCAACACACATAACATGAAGAACCAGAAAAAGACAGCGAAAGGAAAGCAAAAAGATAACACAAAGACTGAGACCAAGACTGAGACCGAGACAACTAGATATTTTTCATGATATCTTCAGAATGGACCACCATCTGCTTCATGTTATCCACAGAGGTCTTTAAATCATCCATCTTATGACCTTTGATGTCGCCCTTATTCTTGGTATTGGCTCTAGTCCTCTTCTCGTGACCTTTTTTGTCCAGCTGATCCTTGTCGCCTTCTTTCTCATTGATGTTATCAAATTTGTTAATCAAAATGTTCATGTTGTCCACCGAGGCTTTGAGAACTTGGAAGTTTTGTTCAGCTATCTTCTTTACAGTGAGTTCCATCCTGTCAATTCTGTTGCCCAGATTGTTCATAGCAATTTCCATCCCTTTCACCTCCTTATTTTCTTCCATCTCCTTAACCTTATTTTTAGTTGCAATAATTTTACTCACCATGCTTTCAATGGCTTCAACATTATTAATTGCCACCACCAACTCTTCGACATTATTTGTATTCCCAATTGTTAGAGAAACACAACTGTACACATGATTTATACAGTTTGGATTATTTTGGATTTTCAACTCTACAATTAAAAATTTAATTTAAAAATATTATAATATTTCTAATCAAATTTTGGTTTAGAAAAAATAAATTAGATATTAAATAGTAAAAATAAACATAATAATTTTACCCCTCTATAATTAAGACATACATAATAATATTCCTTCAAAAGAATAAAATATGAAATATTAAAACAAACATAATAATTTCACTCCTCCATTTGCCATATTATTGAACTCTCTTGATGAATGACAAGGCTTTTAAGTATATATTTATTTTCTCTAAACATTCAATCTCATAGGTCTATGTTTTTCCCTATGCAAACCATCAACAAATTACTTCTCTGTATATAATAGGTCTAAAGAATCTTTCTCTATATACTTACTTGGTACTTTTACTAGTATGTATAATTTTTGGGCATTAATGTCATTCTGAGTAGTAGTATAAAGTTTCAAAATAGTCTAAGATCATTACAATTGTAAATTGGAGAATTGGGGGCTTAGCAAACCCACCACATGGAAGGGAGGATTTACTAAGCTCAATTTTCACTTAAGGGAGACTTTACATTCAAAAGAGGGGGGTGAATCTACTAGATCCAATGCTAAATGATATGAGGACTGAATACTAAGTAGATTGGAATGTAATTGGCCCTCTTTTGTAAGTTGATTAATTGAATTAAGACTAAGTGCTGGAAATGAAGACAAAGTATGAGAAAAAAATGAGCTATAGATTCGAGATTCGGTCCTGCACCTAGATTTGAGAAGTTTTAAATGTTTTGGAGCTTCTCTGTGAAATCTACCAAAAGTTGCAAGGACCGTGGGTTTGGACTAGGTCACCCTCCATTCAGTCCAATGAACTTTCCATGTGTCAAAAAGGGTTTTTGTCTATGCAAATAAAGCTCAATTCCAAAAGTACAGTTGTGCACCTGCTTTCTGCACACAAAAGGAAAGGGAAATGCGTTGGGGATAGGGGTTTGCCTTGAAGTCAAACCCCATTTTTGGAATTAACCAAGTGATTAAAATAATGTAATTGAAATGACTAGAAGTAAAAATCCTCCTCTTTGAGGGGATGTTGAATTTCATGAAAATGAAATGCTTGTACTTCCTTGTGAAGTTTTTCTTGGCTCCACATGGAAAATGACTCCAAAATGACTTCTAACCACTTACAAACATGAAAAATGGTATTAAAGGTTATTACACACAAAATGAATCAACTAGACCAAAATATGAACATTTAGCAACTTTACCCATGAACACCTTGGTGCCTTGCACCAAGAATGCCCAAATGACTATTTTTCCAAGTTCACATTCACTTGTGGCACCGAAGAAGGTATTGCCACACATTGTTTAGCATGATGTCTTTGTTGTGCTCAAATCATTTGCACATTTGAAGGTGCCTATTGTAATACTTGATGTTACAATTACACATTATTGTTTTTTCATTGTGTAGCCATGATAAATGGTCCTATTGACAAATTTTGGGTTGTTTGTGCATAATCTGTCATGTATGCCAAACTTGATTATACATAAGTATACTACCGTGTCATTGGATCTCTGAATATAGGGAATATGTGGTATCACCATAGTGAAATGTTCTCGCATCTCTGATTGTGAATCAACTTAAGGAACCTTAGATGTCTTTTGGTGTGCTACATTTGTCAATGTTTTTGGTATCACCATTTGGTCTTACGCAAATAGCATTGTATTAAACAATGGATTATTGACTGTGTATGGTGAAAATGGATACAATAATAACAATATTGAAAGGCTAAATGAATTCAACCACAAAACCCTAGCCTAACAATGAACAAAGATCCACCATAACATATGAAGATTACCTAAGACAATGCAAATCACATGAAATCACAAAGATTATACCATCACATGCCTAAAAGGGTTTTGATCTCCATTCTTCCTATCTCCATTGATCTTGCTTGATATATATTTGCTCTCAGATTTTTATATGCACAAGAGCTCAACAAAGAACAGAATGTGGTTGCAAGTAGGATCGTAGTGTAGTCGAGTCCTCCAAATTGTCGATTAGGCTGAGTGATTAGGTTATTAGGGTTTGACAATGAAGGAAGGCATCTCCTTAAATAGAAGACACAATATGAAATGGAGGGTTAAGATTGAGAGGTGTAAAAAGAGAGGTCGGCTAAGATTAGAGGGTAGCTAAAGGAAATAATAAAATGAAAGGGGTAGGTAGTGTAGGAATTAAGAGATGAATGACATGTGTCATGGGTAGAAAAAGCTAATGAATTAATTAAAGAAATAAAGATTTATTTAATTAATAGAAGAAATAGGACAATTAAATAAATAAAATATTTATTTAATTTAGGAAAAGGATAATTTAAATAAATAAATGTATTTATTTAAATGAGAAATAAGGCTAGAAGAGGATAAATGAATTAATTAAATAAATAAAGATTTATTTAATTAATAGAAGAATTAGGCTTAGATAATTAAATAAATAAAATATTTATTTAATTAGACTGGACAATTTTAGGTGTCTACATTGACCACTTCAAACAATGCCTTTGGAGGAATTTTCACACTTAAATTCTTAGATGCATGTGTCTCAAGTAGTGTAGTTGGAGCCTCTTCTTGCTAACTAACTTCATTTTGACGAGGCTCAATATTAATGAGATTGTTTGTCTCATGTTGAACTTGAACATTACTTTGAGCATTTGATGTCACAAAATTCCATTGAATCATACTTAAATATTTAATGGGAAAAATTTGAAACATCTTGCTCATGAATTTATCCATTTTTTTGGTTATTTTGGGATTGTTGATAACCATATCAAAATCTGTGTGTGTTTGGATCAAAAGATGAATCTAGTTGATCATTTGGGTCAATTTCTTGTTGAAGGTCCTCAATTGATCCAAAGCCTTGTAAAATATTTTGTCCTCCACATGATGTTGGTGGTCATTGGTTCAATTGATTATTGTGAAATGGTGCAATCCTTGAGGGTGTTGGTGGTACACTTCCACACCCTGGTTTCATTGGCACAAATATGGGTTTATAGTATGGTGGCGATCATAGTTGTACCATCTCATATTGTGGTATTGTGTTTCTTGGAGGACCCACATTAAAATCAGGTGGTTGGATATGATATTGTTGAATTTTTGTGTTTTGTATATCACCCATTGGACTAAGGTTAAGAAACCCTTAACAATAAATTTGGATATGATCTAAAGATTTAGATTTTTTAAGTTTGGCAAAGCTAATTTGAGATTAAAATGCAAATTGGCAATGCTAATTTGAGATTAAAATGCAAATTGGCAATGCTAATTTGAGATTAAAATGCAAATTGGCAATGATAACGACAAGAACGTAGGATATGATATGGATATGAAAGGATAACTCAACCCAGGACAAAACTAAGGTTCGGGACAAAGCTAATGCAATAAGGTTATGAGAAGACTAATGATTTGGAATATGAAAATGCACCCTAATCCAAGACCTAAGTTTGAGAAAATGACCTATCAATACAAAGAAAATGAATGATTAAAACCTAGTAAAATGACTTAACCTAGATGCCAAAGGGAATAATGATAATGCAAATGAAATATTATGAAGGCAATGGATAGGTTTCAAGACCTAAGTTTGGACCATGCAAAAACCTATCCTATAATGACATGGATTTTGAAACCAAGGATTCCAATTGTTTGATAAGCCATTCTATTGAAATATCTTCAACTTTGGATGATAACTTTGATTAATTTTAAGACAAATTTTGACCCTTGAAGTTTTTTGTTTGCAATTTTGTGACCAAGGTTGTTATGTCTTTCTTTAATGTGATATTTTCCTTGAAATGATGTTTTTAATTTTGTTAAAAAACTCAAAAGACATAATGGCTATTTGACTTGTTGCATGAAATGAATGCACATCCAATTACAATCCTAAGGTTTGACAGGGACAATAGTATTTGGATTTCCACAGCAGATAAATTGGAGCTGCACTTATTACAAATGGATAGCCTAGAAGTTTGGTGATGCTGGCTCCCTTGCCATGACACTCACTTCTTGGGTACACCAATGTTCGAATTCCCAAAGATTCGAAGATCTAGGGGAATTTTCTATCTCAATTCTGAATTTCAAAATTGTGGGATGGCTTCTAAGGTCCAACCACTTGCACAAACAAATAGAGGGATTTTGGCAACTAAAACAATTTGGCTCCTAGTAAGGGCATTCATTCAGGTGGCCATATGTGTGGAATTTTGCTCAATTAAGAGGCCTCCTAGTCCTTGTAGGTTTTTACTTAGCACATGAATATTGTAGTGCCCCTCCTTGATCCATCTTTTATTTTTGTGCTTCAATAGATTATATTGCTATAGGATAGACTACATTGAGATGATTTTGATAGATGTTATGGATTTATTTATGTGTATGATGCTTCATTGTTGATGACATACATGTTATATTTGCACTTGATATTATAATTTCATGAGGATGATTATGATATTCATAGACTGTTATGATGACAGACTCTTATTTGATGATCTTTATGTGCTCATTTCATATGCATGGATTATATTTATGGTGATTTGATGGTATCTTATGGTGTACTAGCCCTATTGTATGATTATTTCTATGCGATGTTTGATGTTATTGTGTGTGACTATCTTCATGAGTAGAGAAAATGTCATATCACTCATTGTGAGCATGATATGTCGTCATGATTTTGTATCACTTATCTGTAACTTATCATGATGTATATGTATCGTATATATTGTTTTTAATGTTTGATAAGATAAAAACATATCAAGACCAAAGAGATGAGGACAACAACTTATAAGAAACTTAGGCACAGTAAAGTAATTTACGTCATAAGATTTAGGGAGGGATTGAAGAAAATCATGATCCCACAAGTTGGGGTGATGATTTCCAATGCTCCGTGTGATGCCTTGTTCATCAATGGTAGTAAGTGCCATATTGATTGGCATTCGAGCTACTCTGCAGCGTGATGGGTATAGTTTGGTAAGACTAGGCTTAGCATCATGGTGAATGGAAGCCAAAGGCTTAAAGCAAGGCAGAGACATTTTGGGACTCTAATATTATTCTTCACAGCAAGGAGGATGTTTCTCCTTGTTATGGTGAAGCTTGCCAACCCCTGATTTTGAACGGCTGAGATGAACTTGTGTAATCTTACCATTACTATAATTCTATTTGTAGCACTCCAATAATTACTGAAAATTCAGATGATTGAACAGGAAGAAAATGACTCGTTGAAATATCCAACTTGAAGACAGAAAATACGAAACTACATGTTTGTGGGTCCGTACCCAATGAGTGTTTGTTTGTCACCTTTCACAACTATCTGTCAAAGTAAAGCTCCACAATGATTGTACCCAAATTTTTTTAGGAAACTAATAATTGTTTCATTTTTTGTTTAAAGAAATTGATAATCACTAAATTGGTTTTATCTCCACAAAATGATTGTAGTCAATTTTTTAGGAAATGATAATCACATTAGATAATTGTTTCATTTTTTTAAAAAGAAATTGATAATCACTAAATTGGTTTTATCTCCACATAATGATTGACAAAATGATTGTAGCCAATTTTTTAGAAAACTGATAATCACATTAGATAATTGTTTCATATTTTTTATCATGTTTTGAAAGATGTAAATAGGTTATTTTAAAGTTTTTCTCTTATTATAAGTTGGTAGAATGTCACTACATGTGAATTTGATAGATAAGATAAAATGTTCGTGACCACTTTGATATCTAAATAAAATTAACAAAATGTTTGATGTTACCTAAATGACTTATGAAATGCAACCCTTAAATTTTTTTATAACATATTATTTTGTAAAATAAATTCTAAAAAAAAAGTTAATTTAATATATAGATAGATACACCTGTTGGGTTCGTGCAGGATCATGGGGGACCAAAAAGTGGCGATGTGAAAAAAATAGCCTTCTCCACTCACCTAAAAACGTGAAAATCTGTGTTGACTTTTTTCTTTGCCTGGGTGTCAGTACACCTTGGCATGGTAAACACCTAAGCAAATCGGATATCCGATTTTTATAGGTAATTTTAAATTAAAAAAATAAATTATATAGTATATAATGTAATATAATAATACCTAGTTGATTACCTTCTGTATACCGATCTGTTCACTATCACTGTTTAGCTAGTTGACCTCTTCTATGTTGGTCTACTCACTGCTTGTCAGTTGGCCTCTTGTGTGCTGGTCTACTCACTGTTTGCCCTGTCTACACTCTGCCTAGTTGGTTGTCATCTGTATACCAATCTACTTACTACTGATAGACTATGTAGACTTGAAACATGATGTTGCCAATAATGACAACCATATCATTCACCGGTTTACTGATCATACAAAATGCACCAAAATGCACCAAAATGCCAACAAACTCCCCCTTTGGTATTGGTGGCAAACATTACAAAAAAATGACATTACAAAAATGTGCTAGTGGCAAACACTACAAGAATTTTCACAATGTACAAATCTCCAAAACTCCCCCTTTTGCCATCAATGACAAAGACTATACAAAATAATTTGTCAAAGTAGAGCAAACATCTCTTTGAAGTTTTCTTGAGCTACTTTCAAAGAGGATTCCCATGAACATTTTTCCTGCTTCATGGTGGTGAAGTGGCCATGCAAAACTACAATAAAAGGCTCCATATCATTGACTATCGTGTGCTCAAGTTCACTTATGAGGCGTTATTCTTCTTTAATATTCATTAGCTTTAAATCAATAATTGGTGTAAGTTAGCACTATAGCTCTAACAAAATAAGACCTCATTTGTCTTCTTCTTCTTTCAACTTTTTGATTTTGTGATTAAGTTGTTTGATCTTACCACTAAAAATTGATGCTGAACTGCTAAGAGGATCAAAATAACTTATCATATCTTGAATTTCTTTTTGAATCTGATTTCTTTTGTCTTTTAGATCTCTAATTAGATCGGTAAAACTTGAATATTTGACTAGTAATTGACCAACTTCCTACATTATATTTTTGAATTCTTCTATTCGAGAGGAGAGGGCAACTTTTCCAACTGATATTTGCTCCATTAAATTTTCTCCTCTTTGATTAATATTGTCTTCCTGCAACCTTCTCCAAATCGGTTGCCTCTGAACCGATTGTTGTTACAAGAGTACTCAACTGATCAATGCTAGGTACAGTATCATCAACAACAATGTCAGGAATTAGGTTAGAAAGAATTGTTTTGGCAAAATTTAGAATTCTTCCCTTCTTTTTCTTTTCTCTTAATTTAGCATTTTCAACTTGAATTCTCAGTTTTTCTGAGACTTTCATGAATTGTTTGGGAGTCATTTTCTTATATCAATGACCAATTCTCCCTCTTCTTCCTCCTCTATTTCATCTTCCTTTTTTGCAGTCTCAACTTTTGAACTAGGTGCGGTGATGATTTTTACCTTCTTCTTGTCACTTTCTCTTTCTAAGTTTAACTTCCTCTTTGGCGGAGGAGTATCCATCACTACACTCTTATTTTCTACTTTCTTCTCTTCCTCTTTGTCATCTTTTGACAGAATAGGATTTGGTATCAATGAAGTTCTATGAGGTGTATCCTCATAAGGAATGTCTTCAATTGTTACTTCATCTTGACCAAGAAGCTTAGTTTGATAAGCTTCCTTCACCGATGTAGTGTGAATCGGTTGCTCGACATTCTTTGTCAGATTGGGAATGTCTAACACAACATTTCCTATGATATCCTCAACTGAGAAAACATGAAAATCTTTAGTGGAGTCTTTTTATTTACCTTTTCTTTTGTCAAGGACAGTTGCACCTTGATCCTGTTTTGTTTCCTTAGCTATTTCTTCTTCAGATTCCTTTTGTTGATTCATGATTTTCTTCCATAGGGCAACACCTTCTTCGTGCACTGCTTCAACTTCACCTACTACCAATCAGCCAGTTCTATTTCTTATTTTGAAGTGTTGAATGCATGCTTTAGCCACTAGTGAAGCTTGATCAAGGTCTAAGTCATGTTGCACATTCATGAGTGCTTTTATCCTGTGTTCTTTTTCAATAGCCAGAGCTGTTTTCCATCTCCCTTCAATTTGATCTTGGAAATCTGATGGGGTTATTCCATATAGTTCACTGGGACTCCTACAAAACTTGTGCAAGTTCCACATCAGGGCTTCTTCAATTTTCCTTTTGTCTTCTTCGTTATCCAGGGAATATGTTTTCCCAACACTAGACAAACCTCCAAATTCTTTGATCCCATGAACCAATTCATCAACTATTGGGGCTTTGTTCCTTCCACTTCTTCTAACCTCCTTAATTTCCACATCTGATTGGGTTTCAGAGATATCACCCTCTTTTTCATCCTTTTAAAACTTTGTATCAACTCTTCCTTCACTCTTCTTCTTTCTGGTATAAGTCACTCCTACCGGTCTATCTTTACTTGGGGAAGATACAAGAGTACCTAAACCTTTTTCTTTTGTATATGTTGTAGGCTTGGTTGCTGCAGTCCCCTTTGCTTTTGTCTTTGGCACTTTCTTCTTTTCACCTATTAATTCTTCATCTTTATTAGGGTTGACCCCTGATTGTTCACTAGCACTAGTGGAGGTAGTGGCACCCGATGCTTCACCTCCGTACTTTTTGTCAAGAGTGTAAATCATTCTTCTTACTTTTCTTTTCATGATTGGCACCTAAAGTCCTGTTTTATTTTGGAGCTTGCCTCCTCACAGGTTCCAAATCTCTTTGCCTTTGGGTCCATCAATTTGGACAAAAACATGTTGACATGTATTTTAACAATGTCTGTTGCAACCTCATAGCCCATAGGTGGAACCCAAAAGGTTCTAGGTTGAACGGCTTGTAAAATACAACAATCTGTGTCTACAAGAAAACAAATGTTGTCTTTGTATTTCTGCACTATACCGGTTGGGATTCTTTCCCTCTTGTTTATCCTAATTTGAAATTTCTTAAAGTATCCCCACATTGTTTCACCAAACCTATCTCCCAGATCCTGAATCATTTCACCTATCTGAACCATGATATGTTTTTCTTTAGACCATACTACATTATCCAGGTTATCGAGGAAAACATTTTGCACATAGAAAAATATACATACCAGTAGTGAGTCATATTTGAAAGATTTCTTCTTGTCCTTCTTGATTCTCTCCATGTTCACCATAAATTGGCTTCTGATGATCTCACAAATGTCATAGGTTGCATCCTCCTTGATAATTCGATAGGCAACATGTATATCTCTGCTTGGCACACCATTGATCTGACTTGATTGATATACCCTATAACCCAGCACTGCAGAGCCAATCTTACTTCAACATCCTCAATATGGGTGATTGTCATTTCTCTACTGTCACATCGAGATTTGGTTAACCAGATGACTTCAAATGATGAAATTGTTCCTAGGGTCAATGCTTCACTAACTACAGTAAACCTTGTAACTCTTCTAATCACATCTTTTGTGATCTTAATTGATGCTTGAGTTTCTAGCCACAAAAAATGATCATGAACTCTGCTTAGTACATACCTAACCCATTCGGCATGAAAATGATCATAAAAATTGACAACATTAGACAAACCCTTGGTTGTCAGAGGTATATATTCTTCCTTCAACTGATCACTAACACAAAACCCTTTAAATTCATTCTAAATAAATTTATCTCCAAGTTCTTCAAGTTTGCAGTGAATGTAGGAGCGAATGTCTTCAACCAATAATATACCAGAGGAAATAGATTATAAGGCACCAATCGGGTTGGGGTTCTTTGATAGCTTCAACCAACACATGAGTCGATATCGACGCTACCATGATGACCTTCAAACAAACTTTTCTCAAACAGGGTTTGAATACCTTTTTATCAGAAATACCAACCACCTCTATCACTCTGCTTAAATTTTTTGCACAAATATTACTAGCAAGATTTCAATCACCTTTGATTGCACAAGAGCTCGAGAAATTTCACAAGAAATTAGTGTAAATGAAAATGTGTTGACATGTCCTTTTTTTTATCCATTGAGATTTATCAGCATAATGATACAACGGCTAGTTTTAAAAACTTACAACTTAAAGTACACCGATTTGCTTTTTACCTGTTGTTTGTTACCGATATTGATACACAAACAACTAAATCAAAAGACATTCTTCAACAAAGAAATTTTAGACTAGATTTTATGCATCTCAACTATGCAGATAGACATAACCTTATATTTGTAAAGGGGATACAAAAATAATCTTACCATATGTGCCCCCCCTGAGTATCGATATTCCTACTTTGAAGAGGAACTGTCATCACCGATGGATGATGACTTAATTTATGGAGAAATTTCTCCTTATTTTCTTTCTTCTCTCTTAATCCATGTCTTTTTCATTTCATTCTTCATCTCTTCAATTGTCTTCTTTCCTTTCAATTCATTTTTCCCTTTCTTCTTGCTAAACTGATTCTTGTCATCAGACCGGTTATAGGATCGGTTCCTACACTCTCTGGCTAAGTGACCGATCTTATGGCAATTGAAATATGCCATACCAGTTTCCCTCCATGGTATTGCATTATTTCTTTGCACCTATCTCACTCTGCAATTTGCTCCAACATGACCAAAAATACCACAAGTGGAACAAGTGACATTGAACTGATTATTCCTTTTATTAGGACTAACCGGTTTGAATGGTGAACTTGATACATTCTTCAGATTTGTGTCCAAACTTATTGCATCTAAAGAAATGTCCATTAAATCTTTTTTCTATTTGAAATTCTACTAGATTGAGATCTACACTCATAAGCATTGTGGCCATACTTATGACAATTATGGCAGTAACCATCAAAGGTGAAAATCTTCTTTCGACTAACCGGTTTATTTCTACATTCATTAGTCTTATGACCCGGTTTACCACAATGATTACAAGAGGATTTAGAAAACTTCATACCTTTCACTTCTAAATGGTTCCTTTTATCATCCTTCATCTTTTTGGATTTAGATGATTCTCCAGTTTCCATAGGATCTATACCGAAGTAACCAAGATCAGTTGTTTCCTTTGTTTTTCTCTAAGCCTTCAACTGATTATCTATCTTCTTAGAGATTTCATTGAATTTCCTTAGCTTCTCATTTCTCTCATTTTCATCTTTCAACTCACTCTTGAGTTGTTCAATCTCTTTCATCATCTTCTCCTTTTGCTCTGTGTTGTCATGCAAATGCTTATTTATGTATTCATTCTCCTCAGTGAGAGTTAAAATTTCCTCATCTTTCTCAATCATGATTGCATCATTTTCTCTCAGGGCATCTTTTGACAGAGCTTCTTCTGCCTCTCTATTTCCTTCATCATCACTTATGCTGGCTTCTAGTAACTCAGCCATCCTCAAGGCCCAGCTTTCATGTTCTCTTTTGAGATGTGTGATTTCTTCAGTCAGCTTCTTATTCTTTTCCATGAGTTCTGAGACTACTTTTTCTGCTTCTTTAGATCCACTTTGTTCAAAGAGTTGATCTGTAATATCGTGACTCTCAATTAGCTGTTGAGCTAGTTCTTTTCTTTTTGCAAGAGATTTTCTCAATCTCTCTTTCAACTAAGCAATAATTTCATTTGCTTCATCAATCTTCTTCCCATACCGTTATTCTTCCATGATCTTTATCCTCAAGTTGTCAAGCTTCACTTCAGAGTATTAGAGCTTTGATACCAATTGTTAGTCCTAACTGGTGCTAAGAGGGGAGGGGTGAATCAACACTTTACCGGTTTTACTCAATCAAAACTTCTAACTTAAGTTTGCACTAACTTAACATTCATCAATATAAATACTTATTGTAGAAGAATATGCATGCATGAAAAGATACATAGTGACACCAAGATTTATCTCGTGGAAACCCAAATGGGAGAAAACCATGGTGTGAATAGGAACTCACAAAATTTGTATACTTCTGGAGTACACCCGGTAAGGAGCCAATCCTATTAGGAGATTACAAAGACCCTATTAAGTGCCACCCAGTTAAGTGATTTTGATTGAGGCCTGTCAGTGCCTTTACCTTGTTAAAGCTAGCCTTGTTTAAGGTCTTAGGATCATCAATTAAGATGACATCCGGTTAAGGGATTTTTACAATAAGACCTGTTAAAGTCGACCCTATTAAGGGATTTTAGTTGCAATGATTAGAAAGCAACAAAAAGATGATCTGTTGGAGTGACTATTGATAGCTTGATTAGATCATATTGAAAATCATACTATATCTGCATTGTTTTTGTCTTCCATGTACAACACCGGTTTCCTGAATATACCTTCGGCTCTACACTCTACCGATTAACTAATCCTCGATTCTACACTCTGCCAGTCATCTGTCACTTGGCTCTGCACCCTGTTCTACTCTCCCTATGTTCACTTTCAGATATTAATTTACACATGAACAACAACCTCATCAAAATGAGTTATGTAAATTTATTACCCTTTGGATTTGTCACCAACTTTCCCTTCAAAACATCAAATTGAAAATTTTGTTACTGCGCCATAAATCACTCTCCAGAAATCATTCCAAGAATCTCTGTCAAAGCTGTCATTCATGGCAATAAGTCCGCCGGTTAACTGGAGAAGACTGCTAGTTTAACTGGATGTTAATTGAACGTTACCAAGTCTGTCGGTGTACCGATCAAAATCTACCTTCCGTGTCGGTCTACTCACTACTCGCCAGTTGGTCCCCTGTGTACCGGTCTACTCACCGTTTGCCCTATCTACACTCTTCTTAGCCGGTTATCATCTGTATACTATTCTACTTACTACCGATAGACTATGTAGACTTGAAAGATAATGTTACCAACAATGACAACCATATCATTCATCAGTTTACCGGTCATACAAAATGCATGAAAAATGCCAACAATGTTTACTTATGCTGGGTTGGTCCGACATTTGCACTAAGATTACCTATGATTATTTCACAAGATAATTATATACATAATTATGTCATAGTATAATGAAATCATTAAAAAAAATTAAAATGCATATTTTGTAATGGCGAAAATGGTCAAAATATTGTGACAGTAACTATATATTTAAACCCTACATGAAATCATATCATTGATGCGAATTTGACAAAATAGGTTTTATTAGGACATTGTTACATCCCTCTTTTCAGTCATCCCAAAGTACAATCCTCCTCTCAAGCTCTCACATGGTGCCACTTGGAGACATCTTTTGGCTTGAGAAATCATCCTAGCCATTGATCTTCTCTCCTCTCATCCTCATCATTAATTCCTTCTCCCCTCTCCTCTTATGCCAAACACTTATCCATTTTCACATATCATACATTCAAATCCATTTAGCAGGGTATGTGCACAAAGATGGTGGTCAGAAAAGTGGACACCACCCAAAAAAAACATGGAAAAACAAGCAGCGCATATGCGGTTTTAAAATTTGAAATTCCTGTGTACGCGCTTAGGTTTGTTCTTCCCGAGCCTAGAGAAGATAGCGTGTACGCGCCGCTTTTAGGAAAATGAGCGTGTACGTGCTACACCTAGGAAAATGAGTACATATACACTACTCATAGGAAAATGAGCATGTACGCGCTAATAATCCAAATATAATCGCATACCGGTGCCTAGTTAATTTTTTTTTTTTTAAAAACAAGGTCTCATTTACCTATGAATAGCGCATTTTTTACTTCATTTTTTACCCATTTCTTCTCCTAAACCGTGAACGAGGTACTAGATTTTTCCTCCAAGCTATGGATCAAGGTTAGTTTTTGTTTATTTTTGTCTTTTTTTCCTGTTTGTTCAATTTGTTTTACATTTTGAATTTAATTTCATTAATTTTAATAAGGTTTTTTCATTTTTTGTTTCAAAAACCAGATTCTTCTAATCCAGAACAAGAACAACCAAATGTACCTCCTGAAAACCCACAAGAAGAACCAAATGCACCTCCTGAAAAAACATAAGAACAACCCCCAATTCCTCCTTTTGACTGAACACTCGAAACACAGGAGCAATTAATTAATCAGTTAGGACAAAATACGTCTAAAATCAATAGATTGATTGTTAAATTGAAAACTTCTAAACTTGAGCATCATCAATCCCTCGCCACTAGCCTAGAAACATTAGTTAGTGGTGCCATAGCTGTTTCCACACAAATTACCAAATGGGGAAGCTTTAGGGATAAGTTTCGTCAGTTCTATGCCGATGGGCTATCATACGATGGAGTAAAAAAACAAAAATATTACTAAACAACAAATATGTGCCCTTTTCGTTGATCCCAAAACTAGCCAGTCATTACCTCTTAATGCAAAGAGGTTTCCCATACATTTGTGTACCAATGTGCAGATGAAGAATCTTTTTTGGCAGAGGTGGTGGTTGGTCTTTGATGATCCACCTTGTAATAATCATGAGGTGCCATTATATTTTTTGAGAAAAGTATATTGTGAGTTTGTGCTCAATGTGCACCCAAACTATTTTGACATGAGAGAGTTCCATGGTAGAGGTGGTGGCTCTACACAAGATAGACCTGGAGCCCATAGGTGATTACCCATGGAGAGTCGCCACCCCCTAGCACCCAAACCCAAGGTGCATCGGGTTGTCCCAGTAGAGCTCAAAGAGTCGATGGAGCTAGAGACTCTTCAGGAAGCCACAACATTGACTGGTGCCATCATCCATCATGGGACATCATTAGCACACCCTATTATATTGGATGATGAGCCATTAGGTGGAAACAGAGATCGCATCCAACATATGTGTGTCAGTTGCTTGGGGATATACTCGAGGGTAGATGATGCAGCCGGTGCAGATGGATCCTCATCTCATTTGAGCATGATTTGCAGGAGTAGATGTCAGGCCCACCTGGTTCAGGATTTCGTGCTAACAGATGAGTTGATGGACATGGTGTTTGCCCATGAGCCACAAACACAGTTGTGTTGATTTGAATTCATGGCATTTTATTTAGCAGTCACTTTAAATTTGTAATTACATAAATGAATTTTCATTTATACATCTATTTAAATTGAGATAAATAATATGCATTTCAAGATGCAGCAACGGTATCCCATACTCCTCCCCCAGTTACTGTAGCTGCAACTTCGATGCCTGAGGTATACATTTCGTAACATGTTAAAATAGAATAGTACACTTTGAATTAAAAAAAATACAATATATACTAACTCTCTTTAATGCTTGGTCCAATTTCTAGTTTGTAGGTGTTGACAGGGGACGCAATGTCCTATATTGATGACATCACGCTCTCAGCGATTGATTTTGGCCTACAAGGCTATATGGTATCATATTTTGTACAACCCTTTTTATGTATTGTTTTGATTGAATATGCAAGTCATTTCATTTTAGATTTTTAAAATTATGTTTAATTTATTATCTGTACTAATATCTCATGTTAATTTTTTTTTTTTAGGGTACCCCCTCAGCATCTAGGACTCGTCCTAAGAAAAAGGATTCCTTGAAGACGCCAAAACGTAGGTAGAAGGTAATTGAACACATTTTTAGTTGGATAATTGTTTGAAAATGTTGAAATCAAGTATTAGTTGGGGTTTGTAGATTGATTAGTGTTTTTTGTCTATTTTACATGTACAATGACCATTGAGCTATGTGGATTATTTGAATGCACCTGATTCGCCTGTGGATCAAGAGAGGGTGGAGGTATGTATCTCTACTTTATTTTCTTGATTTCATGATTATATGCACGCGTACATGTGAACTTGTGATATATTATAATCTTATAATTTTTTCATACTGGAAAATCCATACCTATTTCATCAATGGCGAACCCTCCTCCTTGCACTGGAGAAGCATCTCAGGATCCGGTACACCTTTGTTTGATATGTAAAATTAATTGTTTTTAACCTTCAATACTTATCATTATATTAGTTGTATTTAATCTTTGAACATTTTTTGTATAGGTAATAGCGACAGTTTCTACATCGATGGTGAGCCATCCTCAGTCCATTAGAGAAGCATCTCAGGCACAGGTACGTCATTGTTCTCTATATTATATCTTTTAAGTGTTTTTGATATATTTATGTTAGTACATTGTATTAATTGTACATTTAATCTACAATTGACCCCTTCGTAGTATGACGATAACGTGGATCCATTTAAGTATGTCTTCAAGAAAACTCCTAAGAGTGACAAGGAGATGAGAGCGAAGACATTAGCTCCTAGATCAGCTGATGAGGTAATCTACATTTCAATTGCAAAGGAATTAAAGTTAAATGCATAGTTATGTTGTTAATTGTGAACTATTTTCTATAAAAGAATTCTAACTTGGCTTTTGAATTGTGGTTTTGCAGCCATCTATAGAGCCGTGTACTACATCGAAGAGGCTTGATTTTGATGATCCACCACAAGTTTAGGATCATATAGTTTTAGTTTTGGTCATAGAATGACCAATACATGTAGATATATTCTACATTTTTATTATATATCAATTTGGACATGGTATATGCCACATTTTTGTAATACTTGTATTGACTTGGTAGACATGCCTTTTTTATATATATAAATATCGATATTCGATCCAATAAATGTGTATTGAGTTCATTATTTTGTGTTTGTTGTATTTTATGGTTGTCCTTTTATAAATTTAAATGAGTATTTGCATATGTAATCCACAATATGAATATAAACAACAAAAATATATGATATAAAACATTGCAATCATGGAATATGATTTGATAAAATTTCTAAAATGTTGAATTAACCATACAAAACTCCTTGTATTTAGTTCATTATTGTGTATTCATTGTATTTGGTGTCTGCCCTTTTATAAATTTAAATGAATATTTGCATATGTAATCAACAATATGAATATAAACAACAAAAATCGACAATATGAATATAAACAACAATATGTGTTTGGTGCGAGAGCACCCTCACGCTCGCAATGATCAAATTTTGTTTATCGTGTACACAAACTGACACATGTTCATTGTCAAAATTTAATGAACTATTTATTCAAATACAAGACACATATGGTCAATCTGTTTGAACTCATGGGGTCACGTGACACTCCTCTACAATGGCCTGTCTCAGTTTTTGATGAGTCGGAGCTATTTTCAATTGGTAGCATTTTTTCGCCTGCTGCAAAAACTGTCAGTTGCATGCAATGCAAAGTTGCTAGATTGGCTAGAATTGATTTGGTTTGTCGTGTGCACAAACTGACATCATGAGCACATCCAGGTGGGGAGGTTTATGCTAGGCATGCCCCTGTCATGCATCCCAAAGCGTCAAAATGTCGAGAGTCATATGATACCGGTGCAATCTCTCAAGCGCCCCGAGTCCAAAAAAATGTCAAAATTTGACGGATTGTTTCTTCAAATCCAGGACACATATGGTTGATCTATTTGAACCCATGGGGTCATGTGAGGATCCTCTAAAATGGCCTATCTTAGTTTTTGACGAGTCAGAGCCATTTTCGATTGGTAGCATTTTTTCGCTTGCTGCAAAAACTATCAGTTGCATGCAATGCAAAGTTGTCAGATTGGCTAGAATTGATTCGGTTCATCGTATGCACAAAAAAATGTCATGAGCGTGTCTAGGTGGGAAAGTTTACGATAGCCATGCCCCTGTCATGCATCCCAAAGTGTCAAAATGTCGAGAGTCATACCGTACCAGTGTGATCTCTTAAGTGCCCCGAGTCCAAAAAATTGTCAAAATTTGACGGACTATTTCTTCAAATATAGAACACATATGGTTGATCTGTTTGAACCCATGGGGTTACATGAGGCTCCTCTACAATGGCTTGTCTTGGTTTTTGACGAGTCGGAGCCATTTTTGATTGGTAGCATTTTTTTGCCTGCTACAAAAATCATCAGTTGCATGCTATGCAAAGTTGCCAGATTGGCTAGAACTGATTCGGTTCGTCGTGTGCACAAACCGGCATCGTAAGTGTGTCTAGGTGGGAAAGTTTACATTAGGCATTCCCCTATCATGCATCCCAAAGCATTGGAACGTCGAGAGTCATACCGTACCGGTGCGATCTCTCAAGTGCCTTGAGTCCAAAAAATTGTTAAAATTTGACGGATTGTTTCTTAAAATCCAGGACACATATGGTCGATCCGTTTGAACCCATGGGGTCATGTGAGGCTCATCTACAATGGACTGTCTCAGTTTTTGATGAGTCGAAGCCATTTTCAATTTGTAGCATTTTTTCGCTTGCTCCAAAAATCGTTAGTTGCATGCAATGCAAAGTTGCTACATTGGCTAGAATTGACTCGGTTCGTCATGTGCACAAATTGACATCACGAGCACATCCAGGTGGGTAGGTTTATGCTAGGCATGCCCTGTCATGCATCCTAAAGCACCAGAATGTTGAGAGTCATATCGTACTGGGGCGATCTCTCAAGTGTCATGAGTCCAAAACATTGTCAAAATTTGACGGACTGTTTCTTTCAATCTAGGACACATATGGTCGATCCATTTGAACCCATGGGGTCAGGTGAGGCTCCTCTACAATGTCCTCTCTAGGTTTTTGATGACTTGGAGCCATTTTTTGATTCGTAGCATTTTTTTGCCTGCTGCAAAAACCGTTAGTTGCATGCAATGCAAAGTTGCCAGATTGGCTAGAATTGATTCGGTTGGTCATGTGCACAAACCGACGTCACAATCATGTCCGGGTGGGCAGTTTTACGATAGGCATGCCCTTGTCATGCATCCCAAAGCACCGGAATGTCGAGTGTCATACCATACCGACGCAATGTAGAATTTGCTTGACAACTTTTTTGACAACAATGACAATTTTTCCTCAAATTGCATCTAGTCTCAATCTATTTGTATCTAGTCTCAATCTATGACCCCTATGACCTGATAATGACTCAAATAATTCTCCATGATTATACAAGAATCAAGAATGCTCATGATTGACCATGGGCACATCACATATACTCAAAACATAGTCACAAAACATTGACACACAAAATAGTCACAAAACATTGTCACATATTATTCAAAAATTTGCCTCTAAATATGGTCAAATAAGCTCTTGGCTATTTGATTATACAAAAAAATGTCTTACAAATCATCTCATGGGATTTTATACAAAATTTGGCATTACAATATGTGCGATTCAACTCATCGCCATTTTAATATACAAATCATCTCATGGGCTTTTATAAAAAATTTGGCATTAAAATATGTGCGATTCAGCTCATTGCCATTTTAATATACAAAATTTGGCATGTACATATGTACAAATCAGCTCATTGTCATTTAAATATACAAAATTATGCCCCTAAACATGTAAAAATCAGCTCATGGGCATTTATATATACAAAAAATGAATATAGAACAATTTGTCGATGATTTAAAAAAAAAATCTCAAAATCATTCTACTCTGAACCATAGAATCAATCAAGTGAGCCTTCAGGATCAGCTCTAACTCATATTATGTCAATTATTGCCTCGTGTTCAGATTCATGAACTTTCCATAAAATCTTGTTATGAGGTCTACCACGATACTTCATCAAATGAATATTTGTTGCAACAACAAGGTTAGAGAAATGAAGAATATGTCTATGTTTCAAAGTCCTCGAACAACCAAACATCAGAATTCTTGATAGGGTATCTCTGAAACCATGTTCCTGTCTCGGCAATAGACCGTATTGGGTACTCAATAGTCTCTTCATCAATGATTGTGGTTGTCAATTTTCTTTTAGGCTCAAAACAATGATACAAATAGTAATATGTTCCTTCTTCATTGTTCTCTTCTGCAACAACTGCATACACATGATATGCATTTTATAAAGTGTTAATTAATACCAAAAATAAAGTATGATGTACAACAAAATGAACCAAAAAGAATACTTGCAAAAAACTTAACTCAAAGAATCACCTGAATCCACTACGTCGGATACATGGTCAAAATCCACTGATGTCTCCATCTGGCTCAATTGTAGTGCTTTGGGAATTTGATATGAATCAATGGGAACCAACGGTCTACAAGACCATTTGTAAACCCACTCTTGTGATTCACATTCTTCCCACAAACAATACATGCATGAAGAGCAAAAACATACCATCCGTCTCGTATAAATTACCAATGAACTTGAATTTGAACTCATAAATGAGTGCATGTCACTCAATCCTGCAACTGTACAACAATCTAGATAGTTTTCAATCTTAGATTCAATGATCAACAAAAAATATCTATGAACCATTGACGTACCTGGATTACCTGGACCCATCATAGACTTACACCATCACATAATTGTTTCTGCATTTATCAACTCAGCACCACCTTCGTACTTCAATTCTTCCCTAGCTAGGGCTCTTTTCACACATGCTCTTGCACCATTGTGCTCGCCCTTACCACGTCCAGCCTCAGTGAAATTCTAAAAGTGTTGTACACCACTTGTCATATGCATCCTTGCATTCTTGAATTGTGCAGTGCAATTATATGACCATATTAAGTATCGGTTGTATCGTATGTTCCTTTCCCTTAAACTATCATAGAAAACTTTAAAGCATCCTTGTACAAACTCCAATGAATGAGTATGATCATCACTTATGTAGAAGTGATACTCTCTTACAACCTTTCTATCCTCCTCTGTGCTATCATCTGTATGCATGAATGCTATGTGTACAAAAATAGAAACTTGTGTAGAGTGATAATACATGGATTGCACTTCATTTTGAGGTTGTAGTGTATGATTTTTAGCGAAATCAACGATAGAGACAATGGTGCCAAGAGGAAATGTGTCCTTACATAACTTGAATTTCTCATCTAACCATCAAGCTCTATGTGTATGCATTATGTACTCATAAACTAGTTTCTCTTGAAACATTTTCATAAATTGAGCTACACATATATCATTTTTCACTAGCTCACATCTCTTCAAATCTTTTCCATCTTTAACTCCATATGTGACTGTCTTTTATTTTCTGAAAGAAACTAGTTTCATACCAATTTCATGTGTTCTCTCCAAATGTACGCATCTTGGTAAACGTTGCAAACCACCACATATAGCACAAGAACCTTCCAAACAAGGCATCTTATAATAAATGCAACCATCATGTCTATTACATAGCACACTTGAAATAAATTCTCTTACCGACTTAGGAGGTGCTTGTATATTACATTCCTGCAAAACATCATTAGTGTGCAAAGTAGAACAAATATGATGAAAAATATCATAATGCATGGAAAATTCAATATGCATCTTACAACAACACGTGGTGCATACATGAGTAATCTTAATATAAAAAGTTTTTGCCATTTCAAAAAATCTTTGAGAAATTCTTATTTGAGGAAAATTTTGAAGAAATCTTTCATAAAATTTAGTTTTTCATATCCAAATAGTGTTTGACATGTGGCTCATGATTTGTAGACCCAATTCACCTTCTAACAACATCTCTTTGGTTGGGCGAAACTCTTGTGTTGTCATGCAAAAAATTTTCAATTAATGTTTTTAGTGCATCAACAACAACCTTGTCTTTGCGTGGTAGTCTACTTGAGAATGCCCAAAGAGAATTATTGTTAGGTTCCTCTATTTTTTCCTGCCTCTTTAATGCTTTACTTAATGTTATTCTACTAATGTTTAATGACTTACTTGTTTTCCTTATCAAATGATCTTTTTTTATTTTCTTGCTCATTATGGTTGATGTAATGACACGCCGAGTAACATTAGAATATTTAGTACGTGATTTTGAACCAATAGCTTGATATGCATCAAATAGATTTCTCACAATAGTTCTTTCACTGTTACTTTCAGATAATCTTAGGCCTCAAATTTTCATTGTCTCTCTAAAATTCAAATTTTTAATCATTTGAACAATTAATTGACATCTTGTGGTTTGATTTAAGTTATTAAAATAAATTTGCCATATTCTTTTAACCATTCTCCTACAAGTTCATTCATTCATTTTATTGGACATTGACTTCAATATATTCTCATCAATGTCAATTAGATACTTTGGTTTCCTAGGAATGATTCTAGGAGGTGTTAACATTGGTGCATTATGTACATTCAATTCATCAAGTAGAGAAGGTGTAATATGTTCATCATTTAATTGATTATTCAATGCGTTATCTTCTTCAATTGCATTAGGTTCAAATGGTAAATCAAATGTCTCTTCTTCAATTGCTTGAGGTGCATTATATTCATTTGGTAAATCAAATTGAGATGTTGAGGATGACATATCTTCTTCTCCCATTGTTCTTATGTCTCACGATTTCTTCATACGGTGCCTTTGTCTTTCCTTTTGAGCCTCTCATTGTTCCATCATTCCTCGCTTGTTCTTTCCCATGGTTGATATCGGTTGTCCTAAATAGAATCATATTACATATATATGTAAACAAAAGTTCATAAACAAACAAATAACCATAAATATGCATCTTATCACTATTTTTTGGAATCAAACTATTAAACAATCACAATACTGTTGACAAAAACTAATAAGAACAACAATTCAATCATTTGAAATCATGCAAAAACAAAAAATTCACTTACTTCTATGTATAAAACAGTGATAGAAGTGCAAACACAATTCCAGTGGGGCCTTCAATGACCTCAAAAACTTCTTTTGAGGCCGTTGAGGCTCTTGGGCAACTAAAACTATGTCTATAAACCATGTACGCACTACATTAATAACCATGTACACGTTGTTAGTCCATAAAATGTTGACAAGCCCAATGGTATTCTTTTTTCCCATTTTGGACTAATAAGTAGCATGTACAAGCTTCTAAGCCTAAAAAATGTTATCGCATGGTAACAAATAATGGGCTCAGTACAAGTAATAAGTACCGCGTACGCACTCCTTTGCCTTAAAAAAGTTATGGCAGGGCAGTGAACTAATAGTTTTAGTACCTCGTACATGCTATTGGTAGTAGAAAAGATGTGAATGAAAAGGGAGGGAGGGAAAGAGAGAGAGAGAGAGAGAGAGAGAGAGAGAGAGAGAGAGAGAGAGAGAGAGAGAGTAGGGTGGAGGGAGAGAGGAGGGGGGTGAAAGGGAAGGAGGGAGGGAGAGAGGGAGAGAAGAGCGGGGAGGGTGGGAGAGGAGGGGTATGGAGGAAGGGAGAGAGAGATTGGGGGGAGGGAGGGAGAGGAGAGGGGAGAGGGAGAGGGAGAGGGGGGGAGGGAGAGGGAGAGGGAGAGAGAGGGAGAGGGAGAGAGAGAGGAAGAAGGGAGAGGGAGAGAGAGGTGGAGAGGTAGAGGGAGGGAGAGAGGGAGAGAGAGAGGGGGGAGGGAAGGTAGAGAGAGAGAGAGAGGTAGAGGGAGGGAGAGAGGGAGCGAAGAGGGGGCGTGGGAGAGAAGAAGGGGTATGGAGGAAGGGAGAGGGAGAGTAGGGGGAGGGAGGGAGAGGAGAGGGGAGAGGGAGAGAGAGAAGGGGGAGGGAGAGAGAGAGAGAGAGGGAGAGGGAGAGGGAGAGGGAGAGAGAGGGAAGGAGGGAGAGGGAGAGAGAGGGAGAGAGAGAGAGAGAGAGAGAGAGAGAGAGAGAGAGAGAGAGAGAGAGAGAGAGAGAGAGAGAGAGAGAGAGAAGGTAGAGAGAGGGAGAGAGGTAGAGGGAGGGAGGGAGGGAGAGAAGAGGGGGGAGGTATGGAGGGAGAGGGAGAGAGAGGGAGTGGGAGAGAGAGAGGGAAGGAGGGAGAGGGAGAGAGAGGGAAGGAGGGAGAGAGGGAGAGAAGAGGGGGGAGGGTGGGAGAGAAGAAGAGAGAGAGAGAGAGAGAGAGAGAGAGAGAGAGAGTAGGGGGGAGGGAGAGAGGAGGTGGGTCAGAAGGGAAGGAGGGAGGGAGAGAGGGAGAGAAGAGGGCGGAGGATGGGAGAGAAGAAAGGGTAACAGGGAGGGAGAGAGGGAGAGAAGAGGGGGGAGGATGGGAGAGAAGAAGTGGTATGGAGGAAGGGAGAGGGAGAGTAGGGGGAGGGAGGGAGAGGAGAGGGAAGACGGAGAGAGAGGGGGGAGGGAGAGGGAGAGAGAGGGAGAGGGAGAGAGAGAGAGAGGGAAGGAGAGGGAGAGAGAGGGAGAGAGAGAGGGGGGGAGGGAAGGTAGAGAGAGGGAGAGAGGTAGAGGGAGGGAGAGAGGAAGAGAAGAGGGGGGAGGGAAGGAGGGAGAGGGAGAGAGAAAGGACACATGACAATAAATGACTGATCTCGATTGTGACTATAGGAATTACAAAAGAATAGAAAGAGGGAGGGAGAGAACAAGAGAAAGAGGGATGGGGTATGGATGAAGGGAGAAGGGGAGAGAGCGAGAGAGAGAGGGATGGGGTATGGAGGAAGGGAGAAGGGGAGAGAGAGAGAGAGGGAGAGGGAGATGGGGAGAGAATAAGGAGGGGGGATGAAGGGAGAGGAAGAGATATCAAATCTAGGACACAATATGACCCTTAGAACACAATATGACCCCTAATAACATCTAAGGGGTCATATGACACTATAATATCCCTTAGCACACCATAGGACCTATAACGACACCAAATGGTGTCCTAAGGGGTCATAGAACACCATAGGACACTTTAGAACACCATATGGTGTTGTTATGGGTCATTGGTGTCCCGAGGGGTCTTAAGGGGTCATAGGACACCATATGACCTCTTACGAAACAATACGACCTCTAATGACACCTAAGGGGTCATATGGTGGGCTAATAAAATGATATATCAAATTTAAAGTTATGAATAGAACATCATACAACGAGACTCCAAGGGAACAAACAACAAGGCTTCCCTAAAAAGCAAGTGTAAGAGCTTGACCTAACCCTAAGACCACTGCCTAAGTTCTAAAACATATGATGCTATTAAATTTGCAAGGTTATAAGACTAATCTCAATTGTGACTATAGGAATTACACACTTGATTTATTTCAAGGGTATGTACTATTCCAAGTTGTTTGACAAGTGATGATCATCATATACTACCACTTCCATGCATACAACAAACTTTAATATCTTTAGGTGACAGGCATTGTGTAACAACATAGGAACTCTCACATACCCACCACTATCATTCTACAAGACATCATCTATGTTACTCTCCCTCTTTCTCTTCCTACCTATTGTTTCCTTCTGAAAAACATATTGCAGGTACTCTGACTCATCATGTTTCTTTGTTGACACTATTTTCCAAATCTAACTATGACTTTTTTGATGTGCACGTCAGACACTATGTAATGTTTTTCAGAAAAAATCAGGGTCAATTTTTCGTGTACGAAGGATTTGACCCCCTTAATCTTATCCAATTTTGAAAAAGTTTAGTAGTTTGGAAACTATATTGAGAGTACTACAATATTTTTTTTTTAATTATCTTCATATCTTGAGTGGATGACTGTCAAATTTTGCCTCCAAGTTCAGGTTCACCTGATTTCAGAAATAAAAAAGTGTCCACTTATACCCCTCTTTTTTGACCACCATCTTTGTGCACTTAACCAGAATCATTATTCTATCTAAATTATATGAGAATATAACAAAATAAACATCCCAAGAAAATATACACAACAAGAGTTTGATATACTTCATTTTCCTACTATTGCATGGTCATTTTACCTCCTTTTGGTAAAAAACTTGATTGTTGCAGCATTGTTTTGTGTTTTTGAGTTGATTTTTTCTATAATTTTGGGCCCCTTAAAAGCACTTTTAATTTCACACAATAATAATTTATACCCGGACATGATTTGAATTATCTAAATAAAAATAAAAATTATGAGAAATTATGCTGAATCATACAAAGTCACAAATATCTAATTAAAAATATGAATGAGACAAAAATAACATCTAAAAAATGTCTATAAAAATCACATCATTATGTATTCTTTGAAAGAAAACTAGTAGATTTTAGCAACATAATGAATTGTGTATAACCACTAGGTACATAGAAAATTAGTAAACTAGACTCGTTATTATAGATCCAATATATCAAAGGACATATGTGAGTCCACCAACACAACAAAAGAAGAAAGCCTACACGCATAGCTACCCAATGAGGATTTGAACCTTGGTGGCAGTTTTACCAAGCAAGTGTTTTAACCCTTGCATTACATGTGTCCCCCAAATCAAAGGACATTTTTTTTAATACTCCATATATTTAATCTAATTAAAAAGTTATATAGGTACCGGTTCAATCATGGCTTTGGTGATAAGTTTTTTTGTCTCAATGTCCGAGACACTAATTCCATCTCTTTCTTTGTAGAGAAGTTGGATACCTTTTGATAATGCATATTTATGATATTTGCTGATTATTGGAACATTATCAGGTTTCAAATATTCCCAATCTAGTTCCTTGAGTTTTTCATCAATTAAGGAATTGAGATACTCCAATGCATCCTCCTTTGTAGATCTAGGATTGTCTTTCAAATAACATGCTATGCCCGATGCTAGTTCTCCACGATCTGCCTCAGCCTTCAAAAATACCATTACACTGTTATAAAATTTCAAATTAAATGCCTTTAAACCAATTTAATTGATTATATGCATGGAAAAACATGATATCTTGAAAGTTGAATTGACTAAATTTATAAAATACCTTGAAAGTCTTTGTGTCACCTCTTAATCTAAGGGTTAAGCATAGAAGATCATTGAACTTTGAAGGGTAATCAATTTCTTTTATAATATCATCATTAATGGGCACATCCAATGATAGTAGTGGTTGTAAGGTCACAACACGATACGCAAAGCTTACTTTTCCATTCTCTAAATATTCCTCCAAAGATGGTATATACCTCGTAGCAATCCAAGTTGCTTCCACCATGAAAGAATCTATGCAAATTTCCCACTGTACACAAACAATATTCCAAGTTAATTTGTTAATACTTGAATTTATAAATAAATTACTATGAAAATTCTACATAAAATAAGTCTCTGAACGAAATTAAATCAAATATTTGTATAACTCTAAAAAAGGTAAAAATTAGATCATTTCATAATGTTAAGGAAAACCAAAATATATTTTGATAAGCCATGCATATGTACTAATTTATTTTTATTGTAAACCAGATTATGTTATATACAGGTAAAATTCTATAGTTAATATATCATACATATATAATACCATACTTTTTTACATGAAAATGTAAGATTAGGACCACACACACACAAACACACATATATATGTATGTAATATACATACATACATACATACATACATACATGCATACATGCATGCATATGTATACATCACCATGAAAAGTTTTAAATTGGCATGCTATTAGTTCTCTTCATCACCATAACATTTAACCCACTAATGCTGCATTGATGTATATCTTGTCAATTATGAAAATATCTATGCAACATACAAAGATGCACATTTGAGTGTGATTATTAATTCATTAATAATAAAAAATTATTATATGATAATTTTTAAATAATTAATAAATATGATAAAAGGTGAATCTTGTATGTTGTAGAGATAAAAGTGTCAACTATGCTAACGGTGTGCCATTGATCATTGTTAGCTAACATGTGATACCCAAAACTGTTACAAATGTGATTTTATTTTAAATCATTCAAGATAGATAATGACTAAATTTAAAAGATAAAATTTATTAGTTGAAATCTTGTTCTTTTAAAAGTTCACAATAAGGATAATATGTGTATTTATTAACCAATATAATTTAATTGAATTTGTTAATAAACAATAGTTAAAAAAATAATTATAAGTGGATTGATTAAGAAATTTCCCCTGATCTTTAGGCTTTCACATGTACAAAGAATATATTGACATTTCTTTATTATTTTAAAACCGTTGTATAGGGGAAGAGTTCTAATTACAACCCATGTTCCAATTACCATTCACTCTTTGCTTACATAATTCCTCAATTGTCAATTTATAAGAAACCAAAAAATGTTAACTTAACGCCCACTAGTAAAAATTTCACATATATTGATAGCTGATTATTTTAATATGGGGGTTGTGCAACTTTATTGGTACCCATAGTGCACAGACTACTGAAACATTTTGAGATGGTTGTAGTGAACCACTTTTTGACCCTATTAGTACCCATAGTACACACTCCTGGTACATTTTGAGGTGCTTGTAGTGCATATTTATTAGGACATCTTTAAGTAGGTATGGAGTGACACTTTGATACAATTACTTTTTGACCCTTGTGTGCAGATTCTGCAACATGTGTCGTCAATAATCAGAAGCAAGAACAATAGCTATAAAAAGTTAAATCGCGTACAAAGACAAGAAATCATCAAAATCCAATATAATTTACATTTCATGAAAATTTATAATTGATGCTAATGGATTTATTTTGTGAATTATAATTAAGATTAAAATTGTAGTTAAAGCCCTCATTGTGGCTGTGCTTGTGCCTGTGGTTGAAAGTATTTTAGAGAATGGCCACATGCTTTGTCAAGCTTTTTCTTTAAATTGCACGTTCCAGTTATCTGTGCGTCCCATACACTGTTTGACCTTGTGAATATTATTAAAAACATTTTCATGCTTTATACGTCAAGTTTTTTCTACAAATTGTATGTTCCGTAGATCCCATAAATTGTTCAACCTTATAAACTTATTAAAAACATTTTATAACTCATTAAAAACATTTTAATACTCATTGAATCCCTTCCCATCTCCATCACCACGCAAAACAAATTATTGCTACGAATTATAGTTCAAACTTATGTATTATGACCATGTTTGCATTCATCGAAATCAGGTCTAGATTCACATAGAAGAATTACAATGAAAAATATATAGTCAAGGTAAAAAATTAATAAGGGAGAGGGTTTCATGGTGGCCAATCCTAATTTCGCATCTTTCAAATTTTGTTTTAAATATTTCAATTTTAAATTTTTTTTTGTACAACTACTTATTTGTTAAATTTTTTACTTAAAAAGTTGGTTTTTAAATTCACATGGTCAAACATGATGCCACATAACATGTCTTTTTGTCCAGGTGTCTTAAATGGTCCCAAAAAGAAGTAAGACCCATAGTTGTGCACTAAGTCTCGTTTATTGTTGTGCTGATGTGGCATCACAGAATTGGTTATTTTTTCAAATTTATTGGAAGCTTTTTGAGAAAAAATATTGACATGAAACTTTTTGTACTCCACTAATAAACTAATTATGCCCCACTAATGGACTAATTATGTCCAACTACTATCCCAAGTATAGGATCACACAACACCATCAAGCCCTTGTATTGTATTGTGCCCCACTAATGAACTAATTATGTTCAATTACTAATTATAGGGATTTCAAATTTATTTATTTGACTATAAACTTGTATTGTAGTAAATTGTATCCCTTAACAAAATCACTCTTTATTTGGCACCTAGTTTATTGTGCTTTTTCATTGATCATTTTTTGCCTATTTGTGCCCAATTACACTTTAAATCTTAATTGTTAATAACACAATTTTAATGTGGGCAAATACTTAATTTAGGATTCAATCTAGTATCATAAACCACAAAACTCACGACTCCATTTTAGAGGCCCTATTTTGGTGGGACCTGGGCACCCAACAAAGGTGTCTTGCCAAAATTCCTTAAAATGTATAGCCAGTTGCAAGTGTGAGCCTTCACATTTTCAAATCTAGTCTTGATTTTGCTACTTGACCATTTTATGTTGGCTATTTTTTAATTATAAAAAATGTCTTCTCATCCCTATATAAAGCACTACTTCTATCATTCATAAGGGCTAACGGATTTTAAGACATTTTATGAAAATTCAAATGGTCAAGCAAGCACTTCAGGTGAGTTATAAGCATATTGAGAAACAAACTACAACATTCAACATTCAAGTATGATTTAATATGTGTTTTTTATGGTTTCTTATCATATTATTACATTAACACTTTAAGGACTTGTCTAAAGAGCATTGCATAATCACCATTTCCATTCTTAAGGTAATAATCATTTCAATTCAACATTCCCATTATTGCTTAGGCTCTATCCTACTAGGGATAATCTCTCTTTTTCATCAAGAACAACTATAGTGGAGAGGTGGGAACAACAACACAAGGTTTGACTTAGGCAAGCCCCTATACAACACAACCATTCTTTTCCATTTTGTGTGTGTGGATTTAGATATGATAGTAGAGAGTATTACAAGTGCACTAAGAAAATAATGACAAACATTCCCAAATTTCAAATAGGCAAAAATAATTGGACTAAGGCACCCAATACACATGTTTGATGTTTTTTGGATGAATTTTAGAGAGATAAACTTATAAAGGCTCTTGACTACAAATATACTTCATTATGTTTGTACAAACGCCCATTGATTGGGCTGCCCAACACATCAGTTTGACACTTGTAGGCTCAATTTGCAAATCTAGGTTCCTTTATGCATTCTCTTTCTAGATTTGACCTACTATGTTGCTTTTTTGTTATGTAATTTACTTTTATTGTTGAAAGTCATCATTATTCTATCATTAAACCTATATATTGAAAACACAATTTACAATTTCAATTGCATTACAACAAAGAAACATAAACCCAAGTGTTTATCTCTCCTATTAGGACCATATATGAACCTATGTGTGTTCCAATGCTACATTATGGAGATTTGAGATCTTAGTTTGCATCCATAGACCTTATAAGTGACCTGCATGATCTTTTATTGCCCAAAATATGAGAATTTGATCTCAATTTCTGAATTGCATTGTCCACTCCCTTTGGCTCTTTTATATAAGCAAGAATGTATCTTTGTAATCCCAAGATTTAGTAACCTACCACAAACTCTAGTTTATTGACCAAAAATTGCACTCAAATGAGTTTTCGCCAAACTAAGACAACCATGGTTTATAAGCCTACCAAGAGCTCTAATTCATTGGCCAACAATTACAAATAATTGGCTTTCACTTGACTATAGAGCTCCAATAATCATTTTGACACTTGGTAGAAAAAAAAATATGAAATGTGGTTTTATGATTTTTTCCTTAAATCGCCTGACATCCAATAATAGTTTAGGGATAAGAAAAAAAATATGGAATGGGGTTTTGTTGTTTTCCCCTAAATTAGCTAACACACAAATCTGAACATTGAAATAAACTTCTTTTCTTGAGCCACTTTTAGTGAAAGGAAGTCAAATTACATTGAATATCTTTGTGCAAACCTGAAAATATTCGTGAAGAATAAAAAAATTACGTATGAATGGCTAAATCAACTTAAATGTGATTGACTCTCCAGATTCTAAACATTTGTCTTTCTCCTCCAATACTATGCTTTTTCTATAGTAGAAAACATTGATACTGACGTGTTTAGAGACAAGGGAAATGTAGAGCTACAAATTAATTGCCAGCTTCATTTTAGGATGAAGAATGGAATGACATTTATTGAAATTATTATATCCCCAATTCAATTAAAAAAGAAGAAATTTTTTGGGGGTCACACAAAAAAATGATGAGAAAGCTTCTCAATGGTTACCAGGTGAGAAGAATTAAATATAATTCTTAAAAGTGGATCCATATTCAAAAAGTTCATATTACAATAGCTTAAACATGCCTCATTTAACTTGTGAAATCCAAATAATATTAAAATAGAATCTTCATTATACAATAGATGATATTATTTGTCAAATTATGATGCCCTAGAAGCTATACTACTTGGATTACTAAAATATAGTAGGTTTTGATTTTATATATTTCTTCTCAAACAAAGAGGAAGAAACTAGTAGGATATAAAGTAATATCAAAGGAGACACTTGATTGTTGCTTTAAAATGATTTGTCAGCCATAGTTTAGAGGAGTGAGAGCTAAAGATAATCCAATTATGACATGAAATATAAAATTTTCACTATCCCTGATTCGGTTTTTATTGTCGGATTTCTTAGCTACAAATATTATATTTAGTTCCCCAAAGTTAGACATGTGATTAAAAAGTCAGCACAGAGTACCATCCATTAAAGAAATCTTGATAGAAAAGTTCAATATATAATTAATGGTTATTGATTTCCATAACTCATTTTGAGATATCCAAAAGTAATGATTTGTATCTATTTTGCAAAAATTCTTATATTTCATACTAATTAAACCTTTGATAGAAGACTAAGATTCACCTTCTCACTTGCCTTGACAAGTCTTCTCCTAGTTTGCACTCCTTCATTCTTGTCTCCAATAATTTGATCCTATGAATGATTCTTTTGAACATACTTTGATAGAGTCTTGATTACCTTCTCTAATTCCTTTTTTCCTGTCTCCTTTTCTTCCTTCTCTTCATCTTCTTCTTCTACAATGCAAGGAGCATCTTTTGTTCCACAATACTTAGACTCTTTTGTAGTTTGATTCCAATTTTTATCTACTTTTACATTTGTTCTTTCAACCATCTTCTTGAGTCTCTTGTTGTAACATATGTAGGGCTTGCTTCTTTTTAAGTAACCAAGGAAGACTCCTTCATCAATTCTTGAGTCAAACTTTCCAAGGTCTTTTTTATCTCTTTTGATGTAACATTTTCTTTCAAATATTCTAAAATACTTGATAGTAGTAGTTCTTCCATACCACAACTCATAAGGGGTCTTACAATTATTGAATCTCACTCGCACTCCATTAAGAATATAAACAATAGTATGCACTTCCTCTTTCTAGTACATATCAACCAAATTAGTATCATTTAACAATTTCCTATCCATCCCTTGAAATATTCTATATTTTCTTTTTGCTACCCCATTTTGTTGAGGGGTCCTAGGAGAAAATAAATGTCTCCTACTACTGTGATCTTCAGAAAAATTAAACTCATTTGATATAAATTCACCTCATCTATCATACTTTAAGCATTTTATGTTAGCATCTATTTCATTCTCAACCATAGACTTGAAGGCTTTAAACTTATTTGGGGATTTTAATTTTTCTCTTTGAAAAGTAACCCATGTCATTTTAGAATAATAATCAATAGGTAACATAAAGTAAATTATTTTACCATTTAGTACTGTTGTCCTGATAGGTCCGCATAGATCAATTTGTATCATCTGTAAACACTTTGTATTAGAATATTCCTTACGATTGAATCTTGTCTTTGTTTCCTTTCCCACTTGACATTCCTTGCATAATGTGTTTATAGGCTTGATAATCTATGGCATCATTTACATCTTGTGTAGAATTGATCTTTAGCATGTTGTCAAAATTGATATGTCCTATCCTGCTATGGCACAATCCAAATTCATAGCTTTGACCCATTAGACAACTACTTCCTTTAGCTTCCTTTAGATCGTAAATTTTTTCATCAATTCTCGTTCCTTCTACAATTAGTCTTTCACACTTTTTCATGAAATTTAAGTTTGTATACTTTGATACACATTTGGCTATCATCGAGAAGATTATTTTTTAGTCCCACATAGAGAACATCCTCATTTTTGTTCTTTCCATCAATGATAATGGTTCCTTTGCCACAAATATGAGAAGACTCTTCACCTCCGAACTTAACATATCCACTATTCCATTTTTTTAGATTGATGAATTTTCTTCTATCATTTGTCATGTGATTTGAACACCTACTCTCAATCGCCCAAGCATTTGTTTCTTCTTTTGCATGAAAAGCAGTCTACACAAGTAAAGTTTTTTTACTATTTTCATCAGTAGGTGAGGTACCAAATTGCTTACAATTTTCACCATTATCAACTTTCACATCCATAAATAATGTCTCCTCATTTGAGTCATCACATTCCTCATCTTTAGATGAGTGACTGCTTTCTTTAATTTGAATAGAAGCTTCTTTTAGGCTTGTCTAGTTTATCTTCTCCTCTTTTAGTTCTATCATCTCCTCTTCTATTGTTATTTTCCTTTAAAGTATATTTAGATGCATAATGAACAATTCTTCCACAATTAAAACATTTGAAGAGTAACTTAGCTATGTATTTTCTAGTGCCCTTCTTTAGTCTTCTCAGAAAGTTTGCTTCTACATCATCAAGGTCATCATCGCGATCAACATCATCTTCCACTTTCTTACTGAATTTGAATGAAACTTCCTTCTTGGGGTTATGTAATTCAAAATCTCTCATCTCAAAGGTATTGAGAGAACCATAGAATTGATCCATTTTATATTAGTCCAAATCCTTGATTTCCTCAAAAGTAGATACTTTTGAACTATAGGATTTGGGAGGCAATCTAAGTACATTTTTCACTACTTCATATCCATCCAAATTTCCACAAATACCTTTGATTCCATTTACTACTTCTGTTACATGGTGTATACTGTCAATGTTTTCCTCTTTTGTTATTCTTAGATTTTCAAATTTGAATTAGAAGTTCTACATCTTGATTTGTCTTATTTTTTCATCTCCTTCATATATTCAAGTGAGCTTCTCCCAGACATCTTTATCAAGCTCATAGTTCATCATATTCCTAAGTTCTAAATCAACCAAACCACTTATGATTGCATTCTTTTATTTTACATTGTTCTCATACAATCTAATCTCATCCAAAGTATCTAGAAGAGTAGAGAGAGAAATATAACTATCTACAACAGAGTTCTAAATTTCATATCCTATAGCATTCAAATATGATTCCATCAGTACCTTCGAAAAGGTGTAGTTTGTAACATCAAACTTAGGTATCTTGCAAGATTCATCTTGTTTCATCCCAAACCTTCCTCAAGTGGTTAAGCTTCTTCTAGAGGAACTCAACTCTGATACCCATTTTTAAACCCATCCCAAGACTAAGTAGGAGGGGGGGGGGGTGAATTAGTGTTGTTCAATCACCTATACTTTATACCTCAAATCAACATCAACTTATCCTTAATCTTATCAATAACAATGAAATGTATAAAAATAAACACCAATCATAATAGAACACTAGATTTACATGGAAAATACAAAGAGGATAAACCACATTGAGAGTTAAGTCACAATATATGAGCCTAATTATAGTAATTTTTTTTTCCTTATTTCCAAGGAAGCTCACTACTTTTGAAAGGACTTGAAGGTTGAGGTGCACTGCCTCGGGGAAAGATAAAAGGTACTTGTAGGATGAGACTCAATGCCTCATGACAAGATACAAAGAAATTGTTGGGAAGACTCACTATCTCTAAGCAAGGTACATGAATATATGAATCAAGGTGAAATAAGCCTTTACAAACAATGACCCCAACAATGTCTAAGTATGCAGTTGTCCTTGAATCTTTGTCTCAAGTGACCAACTTCAAAACAATCACTACACATTGGCTAAATTTTGCATCACATACATTGCAATTAATATGATCATGTAAGTGCATACACATATGCTGATCCACACACTCATGCCACTCATTTAGAGTAATTTGATCTTATACATATATCATCCTTTTCATCATAAAAAATCAATTAGGTCAGCCAAAACAAGGTATATTTAAGAGTTTATCTCCAAATTATATAATAACATAGTTTGAACCTCAAACAATTATTAGTTATTAATATAATTATAAGAATTAAAGTTAAGAAAATATGATATTGACAATATCATCAAAAAAGAAGTATTTGGGCACTTACATGATGAATTGAACTAAAACTCTCAATAAGAAGGAAAGAAAAATAAAAGAAAAAGTAGTTGACACAACTTACTAGTTTGTAGACATTCGGGCCATGTAGCTAGTGTTGGCATTGAATTGTCATTGATGACAACCGGTATAGGATGGCTACCAGTATAAGAGATGTATGTGCAACACTATCATTGATGCATCCTGGATGTGATGTCTTTGATGTCACGTAGTATTGCAGGTCACCAGTAAGGGAGAGAATGTCATTCAACACAATGGCCATTGGAGTCACCAGTACACAAGTTAGTGTTTGACTTGTGTTGGAGATATGGAAAGGACACTGATATGATATAACAATCGGTAAATGATGACATCTACAAGAGAGCATGATGCTGGTCATTTGATCATGATGAAGAGGGGGAATGTTATCTAAATCACATCAACATTGAGAGAGAATTATGTGCAGGCCACCAGTATGTTGTGTGGATGAAGAACAACATGACTCCCATTGTATGAAGAGAATACTGACAGTAAGAGTGCCCAAACCAGATCGCATGTGCCTATTTGAAGATATGCTTCTCAAACAGGGAAGCCACATTGATACAATGTCGGATGCAAATGACAAGGATCCACTCCCACCAGTAAGTGGAACTTATCTCCTATTATGCAAAGTGTGCATCATAGTTTTGTGAGATAAGACAGAAGAGTTAAAGGTAGGTGCTTGAAGGCTCACACCGGATCTACCAACAAATCACAAAGATGCCTCAAGTGCATGAAATCAAAGATATGCACTGGACGGACAAAGAAGACATAATGTGGTACCAAAACTATTGAAGTGTGATGGGTTTGTCACCTTGACAAATTGGTTGAGATATGGTCCGGGCTGATGATGAAGAAGACAAGGCTACATTAGTTGTAGATAGAGAATGTAACCAATACATAGATGCCTTAGAAGGAAACAGTTGAAGGTTGATGACATGGTGTCATCAAGGGTGCCTATCACTAAGTATGAGAATCGGTGAGAGAGCAAAGAGGCGAAGTGATGTACTCTTTTTGGATGAAGATGAGCATGTGGTGGATTGATATGTCTGGCAATCAATAAATGTGCTCCACCAGAAGAGATGCCAAGTGCAAGGTGATGGCAAACTAGTTAGGGTATAACCAATAGGGTTAGCGAGTTGGTAGATGAACCCAGTAATGGAGTTGGTTGGTGATCCTACCCAAACCGATACAAATGACCTAGTAAAGATGGATGCCAACAAAGGAGACATATGGAGGTGAAGTGGCATGCATGCACATGTAGACATGTTGAGTTAGTAAAGTATCAGATGATAAGGTAGATGGTGTCAGGTCGATATTTATGTCGACTACGTGATTCACAGGACGTGCAATAGAGGTTTGCAGCTTGAGGTCAGACGGACAACAGAGATCCTAGTGTGACTATTTGATCAAATTGCGGTAGGTAAAGGAAATTGTGAGACCATTCTTGGTGATCGACCAAGAGATCTGCCAACAGGTTATATGTAGGCTAGTAAATGAGGAACACATGTTCTAGAAGGCACATCAATGGCAGGATTGATTCATGAGTTGCAGTTCATCAACCAAGAGGACCAAATCTCAAGAGATATGATTTGATTTTGCTCAGATCGAGGTCAAAGAAGAAACCGTAACCGCCCAAAATTTGAATTGGCTTTTGGCAGGAAAACTAATTTATAAATATGCAAGCCAAAATCAATTAAGCTTGTCATCGGATGAGAGGGCATTGTTGCTGAAGAAGTGAAATTAGTCAAGTGATCACAAAGAAGAAGAAGAAGAGACTGAGTGTGAGGAAGAACAGGGTTGAAGTGTTCAATCGACAACAAAGAGAGAACCGACAATCAACCATTGAGTCTGACAGAGGAGAAAACCGATAGTGATAGAATTGGCAAAGAAGAATAGTAGAAGACTACAAAGAAGGAAAACAAAGAACCGATAGAGAGAAGAACTAACAGAGAGTGAACCGACAAAGAGAGAATTGACAAAGAAGAGTAAGGGAGTGAATCGGTGAAGGTGCAACAAAGAGTAAGATTGCAATAGGAGATAAGATTGCAGCCATGAGAGGGTGAGAAAAGAATCAAAAAAGTATTGGAGAGAGGAGAACCCGTAGAGAGATTTGTAGAAGAGTTACAAAATTCATTTGTAACAAGACTATTACTTTTGTAATTGAATATGTTCATTGAAGATCACCGAGTTGGAGCTCGGTGCAGGGGTTGTAGCTCCTTGGTTTGGTTCCCTAAATTAGGGGTTGGTGCCCTAAAAATTATAATCAAAGTTTCATTGTGAGGCTGGATTGGAGCAATTGACTCTAGCAACATTTCTCACTGAGGTTTTTCCCATCCTGGGTTCTCCTCATATATGTTGGTGTTATGTGATGTCCCTTTCATGTGTGATTGCATTTGTGTTAGTCTCCCCTCTAGCCAGTAAGTTATATTTTTGTTAGATCTCATAGCCGACATACACACATAGGATAGTCAAAGGGAAAAAGTTTGGAAACCACTGATTCACCCCCCTCTCAGTGGCACATTGTCTCTAATAATTGGTATTAGAGCCTAGGTTCTCGGTTAGACAAGCTTTCTCTAGCTTGGGTAGATTCTGGCTTAAGGATACAATGGTTTGTTTAGTGTCAATCCCAACTCTAGTATTTGATGGTTCAAACTATTCTATTTGGAGTTGTAGAATGGAAGTCTACCTATCCTACTTAGGGTTTGATGTGTGGATGTCTGTTGTAAATGGCTGCCCTATTAAAGTCAGTTCTCCCACTGATTCTGATGTAGAAAGAAGAAACCAATGCAATGAAGAAGCCATGAAGTCTATATTCAGTGGTCTCTCTAGTGATGTTTCTTCCTAGGTGGACAAGTGCAGATTAGCAAAGAGCTTATCTGATAGATTAAAGAAGCTCTATGGAAATGAGCCTACTACTCTAAAACCAGTTTGTGAAGACAAGATGAGAAATACAACTCATGTATATGTAGATGATGAAGGCAGATCTGTTAGCAACCAGAACAATGATGAATAGAGAACCCATCTCTTCATGGATCAAGAATCAGAAGATGAGAGGCACACATATGAGAATGATCATGCAGATCACTCCTATTGGCAAGATGTGTTTGGCAGTGATAGTGAAGGTGAAGAAGAAGAGGAAGAAAAAGTTGATCTTGAAGGAGAATTTGTAAATGCACTTGAAGAACTCAATAGAGTAAGAAATGAATACAAGTTATTCAAGAATGTTGTTGTTGTGGAGTAGAACTGACTAGTCAAATGCCTTGAAGAATGTAAGAGATGCATCTTAGAGTTGAAGAATCAACAAGAAGACAAAAAGGAGTGCAGGTGTAAAGATCTAGCATCTCAGCTCGAAGCAAAAGATAAAAAACATCAGAAGCTGCTTGAAGAAATGGAGATTCTCTGAAATGACCTTGAGAAATATCATGATGAGCTCAAGGTGAGAATATGATATGATGACAATAGTGATGCCTTTTACAAAATATTGAAAAATAAATAGCACGCCAAGGAAATTGAAGGATTAGGAAGTGGTGTTGATGAATTCTTCACTAGCAGGAATGTCCCCCACAATGACATTTTGTTTGTCTCCTCAAATGGAGGGAACAAGGGAAAACCATTCAAAGTTAGAGATGCTCCCCAGAAGAAGGTTGATCTAATTTCAGCTAGTGAATAATTGAAGACAAGGATGAATACCTATGCTGCAAGGAGGAATAATGCAGACCCCAAAGGAAAAGGGCAGATGGGAGAAGACAGCTTCACTAGAAGCAAGAACATGAGAAGACAACAAAGAAGACCTTCTACCGGTAGAGGACAAGGAAATGCTATTGCCATTAGGATAGAGCATGTGTGGGAAAAGAAGAGATCAGATGGAAGAGTTGCAAAGGATGGTCAATCTAGGATCCATCCCCGGAGAAGGAGATACTAGACTGGTAAGATATCCCCATGCACTGCAGAATATGTTTGTAAGTTATATACCTTCCTTCTCCGATTACTACTTTGCATCTAATATTTTTGGCCATAGGGAAAAAGAATGTAAAAAGAGATCTAGAAGGAACAGTCTAGGATCTCAGAGAAATCATACATATGAGAAAAATGTATCAAGGAGTAGAAGCATGCATATCCCCTCTCCCAGTTATGCAAATAGTGTTTTTTATAACTATAATAGATTTGGCCATAGAAGTTATGAAAGCAGGGAGAATAACTCACAACTCTATAGAAACCAGTGGAACAATCATGCTCAGTATAGTGGCAGTTATAGAAGATATGAGCAGCAAAGACCTGCATGGAACCAAATGAGAAATATCCCTGCAGGATTAAGAGGTCCACCGGTTTCGGTTGCTGGTCACAACAACATGACCAAAATAAGATGGTCTAACCAGTATGTTAGAAGGTTCCCCAATCATGAGGCTAGGATGGATGCTGGGTGCTAGTATAGCACTACTTCTGGTTATGTGGAAGAATCTAAAAATGCAAGGACCCATCAGCAGAAGAAGGTAAGACCTGCTCCCAAGATTAAAAATGAGAAGAAGAATGCAACCAAACAGGTATGGAGGGAGAAGCAAGAAGATGCAACTATGGACCGACACTGTGCATTCAATGCATAGGTGATATCTCCTAAGGATTTAAGGAGATGCAAGACCTTAGGGGGATTAGTACACTAACCTTATCATTCACCCCCTCAGTGAAGAAGGATACTTGGAAGAACAAGTTGCTGCCGGCATGAAAGAAGGAAATAAGAAGATAAGTGTGTGTAGTGGCTACCTTGGCTACGCACCTGCAGATGAAAGATGGCTCACTACTACATGTGTCAATGGATGACAAATTAACAATTGGTATCAAATGCAATGTGACACAAAATGTCAGGAGGAGTTACAGGAAGGTGCTCTGGTAGTGATGATGGACCTGTATAAGAAACTAGTATGTGTAGGATGTTACTGACATGAATGCTAATAGGTACTTGCAGGTTATGTAAGACAATGAGGTTTGAGATCATTTCATTAGCCCCAAAAGCATGAAATGAGGAGTTTATGTCTCAGGTGGTGCTGATGAAGACCTAAATGACATATGTTCACCTGATTGTTGATCATGAAGGCTTGCATGTGTTGGGTAACCGTTTTGATTTATGGCATGGTGATGATATTATAGGGCATTGTGTATCAGACCAATTCGTAGCACTCATAGTGCAATCACATTTGATTCTCAAGATCAATTGGTATTAGATGGGAGATGATGTAGTCTCATCGACATGTATGATGTACTCACTGACACATGTGATTTCAATCGGTTTCAGTCTTGCATATGCATTATGGCTCTGTTTTGCATATACACTTGGTTGCTGAAAAATTGGTGTTAGTTGATGGTTGAGCCCTCCATCTCAAATGATGTGATTTGAGAGGATGCAAAGTATGAAGGTTATAGGAGCAGATGCATCTGGTAGAGAAAAAGGAGAGAAACCCTAATAGTGCCCTTTGCAATTGTTGTCAAAGGGGGAGAGAGATTCTATAGTATACTGGATACTACATGTGTGAGAATCCATTAATCACACAAAGGGAGAAAGAGAATAAATAGTATGTCGGATACTACATGTGTTGACATCAATGCCAAAGGGGGAGATTGTTGAAATTGAGTTGTCATTGATGTCAACTGGTATAGTATGGCTATTAGTATAAGAGATGTATATGCAACACTATCATCGATCCATACTAGATGTGTTGTCTTTGATGTCACCTAGTATTGTCGGTCAGCGGTAAGGGAGAGAATGTCATTCAACAAAATGGCCATTGGAGTCACTGGTACACAAGTTAGTGTTTGACTTGTGTTGGAGATATGGAAAGGAGACAGATATGATATAACAACCGGTAAATGATGACATCTACAAGAGAGCACAGTGATGGTTAGTTGATTGTGCTGGAGAGGGGGAATGTTATCTAAATCACATCAACACTGGAAGAGAAGTATGTGCAGGCGACCGGTATGGTGTGTGGATGAAGAATAACATGACTACCATCAAATGAAGAGAAAACTGATAGTAAGAGTGCCCAAACCAGATCACATATGCATGTTTGAAGATATGCTTCTCAAACAGGGAAGCCATATTGATGTAATGTCAGGTGCAGATGATAAGGATCTAGTCCCACCGGTAAGTGGAACTTATCTCCTATTATGAAAAGTGTGCGTCATAGTTCTATAAGATAAGACATAAGAGTTAAAGACATGTGCTTGAAGTCTCACACCAGGTCTACCGATGAATCATGAAGATTCCTCGAGTGCATGAAATCAAAGATATGTACTGGATCGACAAAGAAGGCATAATGAGGTACCTGAACTGTAGAAGTGTGATTGGTTTGTCACCTTGACAAACCGATTGAGATATGGTCTGGGCTGATGATGAAGAAGACAAGGTTACAACAACTGCAGATAGAGAATACAACTAGTATGTAGATGCCTTAGAAGGAAATAGTTGAAGGTTGATGACATGGTGTAATCAAGGGTGCCTACCTGTAAGTATGAGAACTGGTGAGAGAGAAAAGAGGCTAAGTGATGTGCTCCTTTCTGATGAAGATGACCATGTGGTGGATTGATATGTTTGGTAACCGACAAAGGTGCTCCACCAAAAGAGATGCCAAGTGTAAGGTGATGGCTGATCGGTTAGGGTATAACATGTAGGGTTAGTGAGGTAGTAGATGAACATGATAATGGAGCTAGTCAGTGATCCTATCCAGACCGACATAGAATACCTAGCAAAGATGGATTCTGACAAAGGGGCCACATGGAGGTGAAGTGGCATGCATGCACTAGTAGACATGTTGAGTCGATAAAGTATCAGGCGGCGAGGTAGATGGTGACACGTTGACATTTATGTCAACTATGTGATTCACGAGACATGAAGTAGAGGTTTGCGACTCGAGGTCAGATGGACAACAAAGATCCTGGTCAGACTGCTTGACTAGATTAAGGTAGTTAAAGAAAACTATGAGACTATTCTTGGTGATCAACCAAGAGATCCATTGATAGGTTATATGCAGGTTGCTAAATGAGGAAGACATGTTTTGGAAGGCACGCCAATGACGAGATTGATTGACAAATTATAGTTCATCAACCAAGGGGATCAGATCTTGAGAGATCTGATTGGATTTTACTCGGCTCGAGCTCGAAGAAGAAACCCTAACCGCCCAAATGTTGAATTGGCTTTTAACAAGAAAACCAGTTTATAAATATGCAAGCCAAAATCGATGAGTCTTGTTGCTAGATGAGAGGGTATTACTACTAAAGAAGTGAAATCAATCAAGTGCTCACCAAAAAGAAGAAGAAAAGACTAATTGTGAGGAAGAATAGGGTTGAAGTGTTCAACCGACAACAAAGAGAGAACCGACAGTTAGCCATTGAGTTTGACAAAGGAGAAAACTTACAGTGATAGAACCGACAAAGAAGAATAACATAAGACTACAGAGAAGGAAAACAAAGAACCGATAGAGGGTAGTATTGGTAGAGAGGAGTAGTGTAGCAGTGAAAACCGACAGAGAGAAGAATTGACAGAGAGTGACCCGACAAATAGAGAATCGACAAAGAAGAAGAAGAGACTGAACTAGTGAAGGTGCAACAAAGAGTAAGGTTGCATTAGGTGATAAGATTGCAGCCACGTTAGGGTGAGCAGAGAACTGACATAGTATTGGAGAGAGGAGAACCAGTAGAGAGATTTGCAGAAGAGTTACAAAATTCATTAGTAATAAGACTATTACTTTTGTAATTGAATATGTTCATTGAAGACCACTGAGTTGGAGCTCGATGCAGGGGTTGTAGCTCCTTGGGTTGGTGCTCTAAATCAAGGGTGGGTGCTCCTTGGGTTGGTTCCCCAAACATTGTAATAAGAGTTTCATTGTGAGGCTGGTTTGGAGCAGTAGACTCCAACAACATTTCTGACCGAGGTTTTTACCATCTTGGGTTTTCCTCATATATGCTAGTGTTATGTGATGTCCCTTTCATGTATGATTTCTTTTGTGTTAGTATCCCCTCTAATTGGTAAGTTATCTTTCTCTTAGATTTGATAACCAGTATACACACATAGGATAGTTAAAGGTAAATTTTTTGGAAACCACTGATTCACCCCCCTCTCAGTGGCACATTGTGTCTAATAGCTAGTAGTTGGACAATCAAAGTAGGTGAATTGCTCAAAGGAAATAAAAGAAGATAAGAGAAATAAAAGATAAGATGATAGACAACAATGATGCTTGTTTGACTTGATAAGAAAATTTATCTTGGTGTGCAAGATTCTATCACTATTGTGACAAGAGATATCTTAGATGTAAATGTATTACTTTGGACCTCTAAATAAATGAATATATTAGAGATAGTGTGAGATTAACATTGTGTGATGGTAATATACATCTATGATTAATTTATAGATTATTCATTCATTTTAAAAGTTTAATCTATAAAATCAAAAAACATAGCTACGAATAGAACTTTCCACACCTTAAATATAGACCACATAAAAGGTTCAATTATTAGATACATCTGTCTATATGTAACTTATTATAAAGAGGACAATAAACAAGTAAAGGAAATGACTCGAGTGGTAGTGCTAAGGTTTTGGTTTCTTTGGTGATTGTGTTGAAGAAGGAATGATGACACAGACAACAAGGATGAAGATATTGCTTTTATTTGTTGGTTTTGTGTTGGGTTCTCATTGGAGGGAGAGAATTGGTCAATATTTGGGCTATGTAGGGGATTTATCACCCTTGCATTTCATTTTCCCTCCTCACCCAAATTTCTTTCTAGCTTCCATTGTGTACATTGGAATAGTATTTTTCCTCTACTTATTCCCTAGTTGAGTTAACTTATTTGTCAATTTATACTAATAGGAAATTTCATTCTAATTCATTCATTTTACAAGTTTAATCAATAAAACTAAAAATGAAAACTATTAATAAATGTAACTTCACCTTAAATATATGCCACATAGTAGGTCAAATTATTATTGTAAAGCGGAAAAATCGAACCCTAGTCATTCTCCCCTCCCCAACCCCAAGGAGAGAGAAGGGAGAGTCATTAGGGTTGATGGTTTTCACTTAGGGGAGACTTTACATTCAAAAGAGGGGTTGAAACCCACAAGATCCAATCCCATGCAATGCAAGATTGGATTCTATATGAGTTTCAAGGGTTAAGACATCAAGGATACCCTCTTTTGTAAAGAATGTAGATAGAAAGATTGAACTAGGAATGCATGTAAAGCAAGAAAGATTTGCTTATAAATAGAGATAGGGATATGGGATGAAGCTGCGGACCTGGAATTAGTAGTAAAATGTCAAGACGGTGCTGTTCTACAAATTTGGATGAAAGTTGATGGGACGATGGCGCCCGGCGTGCACACGGTCCTCCGAAAAATCTGCGAAATGAAGGGGGATCTGTTCATTTCTGCACAAGGATTCCAGATCTTCAATTACAGCCACGTACCTGCAACCTACACACAGAAAAGAGAGGACGATTGGGGGGTTAGGGATGAGGGGTTTGCCTTTAGGTCAAACCCTGGTTTTGGAATTAACCAAGAAATGAGAATGCTGTAAATGTAAATGTTTGTAATGTAAACAAGTACTGATACCTTGTTGTAAGAATGTTTGTATTCTTACATGCGAAGGTGTAATGTATGTAGTATGTTGTATGTTGTATGTGATCTCCTCTTCAATGGTTGAATCCTTGTCTTGAATGCAACACTTAGCCTTGAATGGAGACTTAGAATGCTCAATTGCTTGAAGGAATGCTTGAATGCTTGGATGTTTGAATGTTTGAATATCGCTTTTGCCTTTTGCTTGCATATCTCCTTTTTTTTGACCTCCTCAAATGGGAGAGGAAATGTAGTTTATATACTATGATTTAGGGCTGATAGATTGATTTTCCCAACCTTAGGTCGACCAGGAAACATTATTTTCCAATTTGCAAACTTAAAGACCCGATGCCCAAAAGAGACCGGGCCCAAAATAGGGCTAGGGACCAGGGCACTGTGCACCATGGTCCTAGGGGACCAGGGCACTGGGCACCCTATTCTTGAAGGACCAAGGCACTGGGCACCCTGGTCACACCTCTCGGAATAGCAGGGTGCAAGGAGGGATCAGGCCAGGGTGCAGAAAAATGCAGTTTTTGATGTCATGAACAAGTTTCGGGGTCTCCATTCAGGTTCCATGTTGCATTGCCATCGTGAAGACCCAAATGCAGTCAAAATTGCAAGTGTTGCAATTTTAGGATGCTACATTTAGCCCCCACTTTAGCAGGAGTATAAGCGTATGCTCATACTTTCGGTAAAGTACAAGGAAACAACATTGAAAAACTTTCACCACGTCAAGGAGGCAAGATACACTAAGCCCCCAATGGACTAAGGATCTTACGACTTCGATTGACAAAGTAAAAGGGAAGTTCACGAGGGAGAACCATGACTGTCAGTAGTAAGGTTCCCTCACTATGAGTCATGCAAGAAAGATATCAAAAATTTTCAAGGCAAAGCTAAATTTGTCAAGAAATTTTCAAGTATCCTGAAAAGATATGAACGGGATGTATGCCCCCCTACGTTAAAGCGATCGCACATGCCTCACCAGGGGTGATTGCTTTAAGGTAGTGATACATATAAGAAATGAGAAAGGAGCACGTTATCACAAGGATTTAGCCCCCAAGTGTGAGACAAGCCCAAGGATAATAGACACAAAACACAAAGCACAAGGTGACTTTGCTTTCCTCGGGGTCAGTATGCTGTATGATAATTCATGTATATCATATGTATGTATGCATAATTGTTCTTCATTCCCCAATCAAGGAAGGTCACCTAGAAGAAGGGAACACATGTGTCTTTTGAGTCAACATGAGAGAGACCAAAAGAGATCTCAATGTTTTGCATCGTCCTCAAGTAGACAACACTAAGGACAACAAATAGAAGAATGAGAATAACACATAGAAGAAGTAACAAAAGAGAGGAGGAGAGAATCTGCTATGCTAATGAACTAATCTAGCACGTCATCTACTCCTCGATCTTGCTGATCAATATTTTGGGAAGGTAGGAAACACACTAGAGGAGGAACATCCAACACAACAGATGGAGCTATCACAAGATCCAAACAAGGGCTATGTTCATACCCCAAGCCATGGTGTTCTTGTCTAGGAGCTAGATTAAGTGCTTTAGAAAATTCATTAGATAGATGGTTATCAACATCAACATATTCATATTCACTATCAGAATGAACAGGAGTAACATTAACATTTTCATCTATCAAGGTTTATAAAAATAGGATCTTTAACTCACACAGGATCAAGACCATCATGCACCTTATGTTCAGGAGATTTCGGCTCAATCCTCAGCTGAGGAGAAAATGGAATAATATTAGTTGAAGGTGTTTTTGGGGATTGCAAAGTTTGATAAGTAGCTGCCTGAGCTCTAAGATGACGCTTTCGTCGGCGTTCACGTGCAGAACGATTCCATCTAGTCTTAGTAGGAAGTTGCGAAGATTAAGGAGGAGGAATGTTCTCATCCTTATCACTTGGGTGTTTAGGTTGTGGTCTCTTAGGTTGAATAAGAGGAGAAGAGGAAGGTCTCTTCTCTCCATAAGAGGAAGGAGGAGGAACTACTCCATATAAGGGAGGAATATTTGGTTTAGGAAGGAGACCAAGTCCATCATGACGAGGAGGGATAGGTCTACTTTTAGGAAGTTTATTAATCATAGGCATAGTCACATCCATAGGGATGGGTTGGGAATCTTCTTGAGGAAAGACATTAGTTTTATCTTTCAAGGGAAGAACTTCCTTCTCAAGAACGATAGGAATTTCAAGTTTGGGTGTTCTAGGTTCACTTAGAGATAGGATCATATCTTTTTTCCACTTTTGATAAGATTTGAAAAGATGATCACTTCGCGGAGGAAGAGATTGGAATTGTTTAGGCCAAAAGTAATCAATAGGAACGCTAGAAGTTCTTTCAGCTGGTTTAAAGAGACTATGATTGACAGTAACAACTTCACCATTATGGGGAAATTTCAAACACTTGTGAATAGGAGAAGCAATAGCTTTCATGGAAGACAGCCAAGGATAGCCTAGCTTCACACGAAATTGTTCGGATGATGGAATAATAGCAAAGTCCACATCAAGGGATTTGTTATGGACCTCAATGGGTAATGTAATAGAACCAATTGTAGGAGAAGAAAATGCATCAAATAGTTTCACAACCACATTTGTTTCATCATAGATCACTTGATTCAATTGCAAAGTAAAAAGAAATTCTTCAGTAATGATATTAACCATACAAGAAGGATCAATAAGAACTCCACGGCAAGGTGTATTCTTGACTTTTGCAACTATATATAAAGGACCATCAGGTGCCCTGATAGTTTCACTGGAATCAAAGGTGATGGAAGGTTCTTTAGGGATTTTCTGCTGCTCTACAAAGTTAATCACATTCGGAGTCATAGACACAAGATCATCAGGTGAGACAGAGGAATCAGTAGTATCAATTGCATTAGAGGTATGAGAAGGTAATGGATCAGTAAAAATCTTAATATTTTGGTTAGGAGGAGCTACAAATGTGTTGCCTTTATCATTCACTCCAGAAACATAAATAGTATTATTATCAATCAAATCTTGAATTTTACCCTTTAAAGCAAAACATTTTTCAATATCATGCCCAGGATGACGATGAAATTCACAAAAAGATTTGTTATCAAAATAGGGTGAATTAATCTTTGCAGGATCTATTTGCCTTATAGGAGGAAGAGTAAGCACATTTTGTTCCAATAACTTATTCATAATACTATGCAATGATTCATTCAAAGGAGTAAACTTTCTTTCTTTCTTGAAAAACTTAGAAATAGGAGGCACACCTGATGCCGCATTCACATTGTTGTTGATGATGTTTTCATTGAATTTAATGGACTCTCTATTCAGTTTAAACTTCCCAAATGGTTGTTGACTACTATCACCCTTATCACTTGGAGCCATAGGATTTGCTTGTTCCATTTGACTCACAGTCAGTTGATAATTGTGAAGAGTTGCGCACAACTGTTGGAAAGAAGTAAACTCAGAAAATAGGAGTTTTTCTCTAATATCTTTTTGTAAATTAGAAATAAAGATTCTTTGAATATCATTGTTAGGCACTGGAAAAGAAATTTGAGCATACAAATGCTTATATCTACCAATGAAATCAGTCACTTTTTCTTTAACACCTTGTTTACAATGCATTAAATCAATCAAAGTAACTTTAGGACTTATATTGTTTTGAAATTGTTGAATGAAAGCATTTGCAAGTTGTTCGAAAGAAGTAATAGAATAGGAAGGCAACGAGCAATACCATTGTAGGGCTTTATCTCTTAATGTTCTAGTAAACAGTTTTGCAAGCAACCTTTGGTCATAAGCAAAATCAGTACATATTGTTTGAAAGGTCTTAACATGTGTTAAAGGATCACCCTTACCATTATAAAGCTCCAAATGCAGAATTTCAACATGTTTAGGGGGGATAGCTCGAACAATGTCAAGAGAAAGTGGGCTCGCAACATCAAATGTGGGCACACTAAACTTAGGTTGATTCATAGAGGCAATTTGTTGCTGTAAAGAAGAAACAATTTGTGCAAGATTGTTAATAGTCGCTTCAGTTGAAGAGTTCATATTAGACGTGTTAGATTGTGATGGAGGTGTTATGTTATTGAAAGAAGGTAGAGAGTAAGGTGGTGGGACACTATGATAGTTAGTCATAGGAGATGATTGGACAGGAGGAACACTACAAGGAGGAATGGAAGGGTTAAATGAATTGCCCCCTTGCGTCATGTTCATTTGTGGAGATATAATAGGGACACTCATTGAAGGAACGAATGAAGAAGTCGGATTGAATGAAGGAAGAGGGTTGATTGAAGAAGAGGGATTGCCCCCATGACTAGTGATCATAGGAGGAATGTCTTGTGTTGAAGTAGTCATTATGTTTGATGTGAAAGTAGGTATACTAGCAATAGGAGTTGTCAAAGGAATAGAATGATTAACTTGAGTAGGAGGTTGTGTATAACCTAAGGTTTTGGCACAACTCTTCATAGGCATCACATTCGAATCCACAATGTGTGCAATACCACGTAAAATATCAATTCCATTCTTATCACTTTGAACCATACGTTTTAGACCCTCAATTAATGAAAGAGCTTCGCTATCGAGGTATTATTGAGACATCCATTGTCGAAAATCATCAAATTGGTTATCCAATTTTGAAAGTTGTTCTATAGAAACCTCATGGAGAGCTTCTTCATCATTAAGAGGATTTAGAGGAATTACCCATGTCCTCGTTAAAAAGGCCATTCAAATTAGGTTCCATCTCCTCAGTAATTAAACCTTGGAAAGACTTAATTCTAAGGCTTTGTCTAACGAGAATAGTGTAAGTAGGGCTTATTGTTGTAAAACTCATGCACTAAAGAGAGAGAGAGAAGATTTTGAATTTTAGAGGTAGCAAATTTCAATAAAATCAGCCAATCTCCTAGATTTAAGCTGTTAAATGCAATCAGGACAATCTCCCGAAATTTCGGAAAAAATGTCCGGGACTGTGGCGAACGGAGTGCACACGGTCCTCGCAACTTTTTTTGAAATTTTTAGGGATGAAAGTTATGATGATTTTAAAGCTAATCTGAAAAAATTGAGTGATTTTACGATCTGTAAATAGGCCAAATTAAAGTTGCAATCTCAAAATTGAACCCTACCAAGATTGTTGAAAAATGCAAAATTTGAATTTTGAAAAAGAGAGGGAAACTGAAATTTTGAATTTTATGATTTTAGAAGGAATACCAAAAGCAATGCAGGTTTTGAAATTTAAAAATTGACTCAATTTCATGCAAAATTCAATTTTGAAAGTGGAAATCAAAGTTGTTGCAATTAAACACTTAATTTCAAAAGTCACAAATTGTAAAAATTCGAATAAAGCACTGAAATTTCGAATGAATGCCAACACACTTTTTAGATTTAGGACTGTAAGAAACACAATTTTGACATGAATTTTGATTTCAACAATTTTTGAATGATTATAAGCCTTAATCCAAGCAATCACTAGACCAACTTTGACTTTAATTTTGAAAGTGTTAGAATTGATAAAATCAGCCAAAATTCTGGATTTTAGCAGAAAAATATAGTAAGATCTAGCTCTCGAAATTTCGGAAAAAATGTCGGGGACAATGGCGCTCAGGGTGCACACGGTCCTCGCAACTTTTTTCCAAATTTTCAGGGATGAAAGATATTGTGATTTTATTGCGGAATCCCAAGTTACAGCCGATTTGGAAGTGTTTTGATTAGTGAAATTATCAGTCAAAGGTTGAATCAAGAAGGTCTTAAAAATTAGGGTTTTGACATTTAACCACTTAATTTTCATAATTAAAGCACAAATATGAATTGACAATTTGCAATAGAAGGGTAGATCTAAAACAAGCATTAACAATTAAACATTTCACAAGTTTAATTACTTAAAAAGAAAATTTTAGGGTTTTTATGCAATCAACCTCTAAAATTTGCAAAAGATCAAACATGGAAATTGAGGAAAGCAAAATTTTCAGTTCTAATCATGAATAATCAGAATGAGGATGTTCACGTTGAGTTCACCAAAATGTAAATGGGAAAAATCGAACCCTAGTCATTCTCCCCTCCCCAACCCCAAGGAGAGAGAAGGGAGAGTCACTAGGGTTGATGGTTTTCACTTAGGGGAGACTTTACATTCAAAAGAGGGGTTGAAACCCACAAGATCCGATCCCACGCAATGAAAGATTGGATTCTATATGAGTTTCAAGGGTTAAGACATCAAGGATACCCTCTTTTGTAAAGAATGTAGATAGAAAGATTGAACTAGGAATGCATGTAAAGAAAGAAAGATTCGCTTATAAACAGAGATAGGGATATGGGATGAAGCTGCGGACTTGGAATTAGCAGTAAAATGTCGAGACGGTGTTGTTCTGCAAATTTAAGCGAAAGTTGATGGGACGATGGCGCCCAGCGTGCAAACGGTCCTCCGAAAAATCTGCAAAATGAAGGGGGATCTGTTCGTTTCTGCACAAGGATTCCAGATCTTCAATTATAGCCGCGTACCTGCAACTTACACACAGAAAAGAGAGGATGATTGGGGGGTTAGGGATGAGGGGTTTGCCTTTAGGTCAAACCCCAGTTTTGGAATTAACCAAGAAATGAGAATGTTGTAAATGTAAATGTTTGTAATGTAAACAAGTACAGATACCTTGTTGTAAGAATGTTTGTATTCTTACATGCGAAGGTGTAATGTATGTAGTATGTTGTATGTTGTATGTGATCTCCTCTTCAATGGTTGAATCCTTGTCTTGAATGCAACACTTAGCCTTGAATGGAGACTTAGAATGCTCAATTGCTTGAAGGAATGCTTGAATGCTTGGATGTTTGAATGTTTGAATATCGCTTTCGCCTTTTGCTTGCATATCTCCTTTTTTTTGACCTCCTCAAATGGGAGAGGAAATGTAGTTTATATACTTATCAATTAGGGCTGATAGACTGATTTTACCGACCTTAGGCCGACCAGGAAACATTATTTTCCAATTTGCAAACTTAAAGACCCGATGCCCAAAAGAGACCGAGCCCAAAATAGGGCCAGGGACCAGGGCGCTGGGTGCCATGGTCCTGGGGGACCAGGATGCTAGGCGCCCTAGTCCTAAAGGACCAGGGCACTGGGCGCCCTGGTCCCACCTCCCGGAACAGCAGGGTGCAAGGAGGGATTAGGCCAGGGTGCAGAAAAATGCAGTTTTTGATGTCATGAACAAGTTTCGAGGTCTCCATTCAGGTTCCGTGTTGCATCGCCATCGTGAAGACCCAAATGCTGTCGAAATTGCAAGTGTTGTAATTTTAGGATGCTACAATTATATGCCTTTTCCTATATGTAAGAATCCTTATAAAGGGAGGGAAGAGAATAATGATATATATTATGATCAATAACACCATAGCAACCATAACTTTAAGAAAAACTTATACAGAAAGGAATGAGGTGTTTCCATAGACATACTTTTTAGGCACTCCATGAGGTTAGGCGTGACATCTATTAAATAACTAAATAAAGAAGGTATGTTGATAATGTTTACATCACCATACCATGCAAGATGACATCAATATATTACTCCATAATGCTCAATCTTTGGGTATTAATTATAGCCATTAATTTTTGAGTCTTAGAGCAATTTATAATCATATTTCTATTTGTATTCCCAATTGTTTTGATTAAGTAAAAACAAGTTTTTGAAAGGAACCCGTACCTTTTGCATATCGGGAGAGCAAAAGAACTAGAAAGAACTGTGCCTGATCACTTCAAAAACAAAAACAAAAATTGATCCCATCCAAACAAAAGGGATCTCAACACACATAACATGAAGAACCAGAAAAAGACAGCGAAAGGAAAGCAAAAAGACAACACAAAGACTGAGACCATGACCTAGACCGAGACAACTAGATATTTTTCATGATATCTTCAGCATGGACCACCGTCTGCTTCATGTTATCCACAGAGGTCTTTAAATCATCCATCTTACGACCTTTGATGTCGCCCTTATTCTTGGTATTGGCTCTAGTCCTCTTCTCGTGACCTTTTTTGTCCAGCTGATCCTAGTCACCTTCTTTCTCTTTGATGTTATCAAATTTGTTAATCAAAATGTTCATGTTGTCCACCGAGGCTTTGAGAACCTGGAAGTTCTATTCAGCTATCTTCTTTATAGTGAGTTCCATCCTATCAATTATGTTGCCTAGATTGTTCATAGCAATTTCCATCCCTTTTACCTCCTTATTATCTTCCATCTCCTTAACCTTATTTTTAGTTGCAATAATTTTACTCACCATGCTTTCAATGGCTTCAACATTATTAATTGCCACCGCCAACTCTTTGACATTATTTGTATTCCCAATTGTTAGAGAAACACAACTGTACACATTATTTATGCAGTTTGGATTATTTTGGATTTTCAACTCTACAATTAAAAATTTAATTTAAAAATATTATAATATTCCTAATCAAATTTTGGTTTAGAAAAAATAAATCAGATATTAAATAGTAAAAATAAACACAATAATTTTACCCCTCTATAATTAAGACATACATAATAATATTCCTTCAAAAGGATAAAATATGAAATATTAAAACAAACATAATAATTTCACTCCTCCATTTGCCATATTATTGAACTCTCTTGATGAATGACAAGGCTTTTAAGTATATATTTATTTTCTCTAAACATTCAATCTCATAGGTCTATGTTTTTCCCTATGCAAACCATCAACAAATTACTTCTCTATATATAGTAGGTCTAAAGAATCTTTCTCTATATACTTACTTAGTACTTGGACTAGTATGTATAATTTTTGGGTATTAATGTCATTCTGAGCAGTAGTATAAAGTTTCAAAATAGTCTAAGATCATTGCAATTGTAAATTGGAGAATTGGGGGCTTAGCAAACCCACCACGTGGAATGGAGGATTTACTAAGCTCAATTTTTGCTTAAGGGAGACTTTACATTCAAAAGAGGGGGGTGAATCTACTAGATCCAATCCTAAATGATATGAGGACTGAATACTAAGTAGATTGGAATGTAATTGGCCCTATTTTGTAAATTGATTAATTGAATTAAGACTAAGTGCTGGAAATGAAGACAAAGTATGAGAAAACAACAAGCTATAGATTCGAGATTCAGTCTTGCAGCTGGATTTGAGAAGTTTTAAATGTTTTGGAGCTTCTCTGTGAAATCTACCAAAAGTTGTAGGGACCGTGGATTTGGACTAGGTCGCCCTCCATTCGGTCCAATGAACTTTCCATGCATCAAAAAGGGTTTTTGTCTATGCAAATAAAGCTCAATTCCAAAAGTACATTTGTGCTCTTTCTTTCTGCACACAAAAGGAAAGGGAAATGTGTTAGGGATAGGGGTTTGCCTTAAAGTCAAACCCTAGTTTTGGAATTAACCAAGTGATTAAAATAATGTAATTGAAATGACTGGAAGTAAAAATCCTCCTCTTTGAGGGGATGTTGAATTTCATGAAAATGAAATGCTTATACTTCCTTGTGAAGTTTTTCTTGCCTCCACATGGAAAATGACTCCAAAATGACTTCTAACCACTTACAAACATGAAAAATGGTATTAAAGATTATTACACACAAAATGAATCAACTAGACCAAAATATGAACATTTAGCAACTTTACCCATGAACACCTTGGTGCCTTGTGCCAAGAATGCCCAAATGACTATTGTTCCAAGTTCACATTCACTTGTGGCACCGAAGAAGGTATTGCCACACATTGTTTAGCATGATGTCTTTGTTGTGCTCAAATCATTTGCACATTTGAAGGTGCCTATTGTAATAATTGATGTTACAATTACACATTATTGTTTTTTCATTGTGTAGCCATGATAAATGGTCCTATTGACAAATTTTGGGTTGTTTGTGCATAATCTGTCATGTATGCCAAACTTGATTATACATAAGTATCCTACTGTGTCATTGGATTTTTGAATATAGGGAATATGTGGCATCACCATAGTGAAATGTTTTTGCATCTCTGATTGTGAATCAACTTAAGGAACCTTAGATGTCTTTTTTTGTGCTACATTTGTCAATGTTTTTGGTATCACCAGTTGGTCTTATGCAAATGGCATTGTATTAAACAATGGATTATTGACCACTTCAAACAATGCCTTTGGAGGAATTTTCACACTTAAATTCTTGGATGCATGTGTCTCAAGTAGTGTAGTTGGAGCCTCTTGTTGCAAACTAACTTCATTTTGACGAGGCTCAATATTAATGAGATTGTTTGTCTCATGTTGAACTTGAACATTACTTTGAGCATTTGACATCACACAATTCCATTGAATCATACTTAAATATTTAATGGGAAACATTTGAAACATCTTGCTCATGAATTTATCCATTTTTTTGGTTAGTTTGGGATTGTTGATAACCATATCAAAATCTGTGTGTGTTTGGATCAAAAGATGAATCTAGTTGATCATTTGGGTCAATTTCTTGTTGAAGGTCCTCAATTGATCCAAAGCCTTGTAAAATATTTTTTCCTTCACATGATGTTGGTGGTCATTGGTTCAATTGATTATTGTGAAATGGTGCAATCCTTGAGGGTGTTGGTGGTACACTTCCACACCCTGGTTTCATTGGCACAAATATGGGTTTATAGTATGGTGGCTATCATAGTTGTACCATCTCATATTGTGGTATTGTGTTGCTTGGAGGACCCACTTTAAAATCAGGTGGTTGGGTATGATATTGTTGAATTTTTGTGTTTGGTATATCATCCATTGGAAAAGACATAGCTTGATATGTAGGCTCTTGTGATTTTTTGGACTTGGACCTTGTTTCAACAAATATGTCACTATGCAATGTTTTTTGGGATTTTTGGATTTAAGAATGCAATGAAATGCAACTAAAAGGATTGCAAATGCAACTTAAAACAATAATAATGCAACTTATGTTTTTTTGTTGTATTTGAACTTTTTAGAATGATTATGAAATGAAACTTAAGTTCAAACTTAGAGAGTGAAAGTGCAATCTATATTTTTGTTATTTTTGAAGATTTGGAAAAATTTTGAAATGCAAGTCTAAAGAGATACCCTAGGAAATTGAAATGGAATCAAGACCTTAAAAAGACAAACAATAAAGGAAAAATTGATAAAGTCTCACCTATGGCTTGGATGCTAAGCTAGGTTTGACAAAAAAATGTTGTTGACAGAAGGACAAGGGTTGGACTAAGGTCAAGATCCCCTTAACAATAAATTTGGATATGATCTAAAGATTTAGATTTTTTAAATTTGGCAAAGCTGATTTGAGATTAAAATGCAAATTGGCAATGATAATGACAAGAACGTAGGATATGATATGGATATGAAAGGATAACTCAACCCAGGATAAAACTAAGGTTTGGGACAAAGCTAATGCAATAAGGTTATGAGAAGACTAATGATTTGGAATATGAAAATGCACCCTAATCCAAGACCTAAGTTTGAGAAAATGACCTATCAATACAAAGAAAATGAATGATTAAAACCTAGTAAAATGACTTAACCTAGATGCCAAAGGGAATAATGATAATGCAAATGAAATATTATGAAGGCAATGGATAGGTCTTAAGACCTAAGTTTGGACCATGCAAAAACCTATCCTATAATGACATGGATTTTGAAACCAAGGATTCCAATTGTTTGATAAGTCATTCTATTGAAATATCTTCAACTTTGGATGATAACTCTGATTAATTTTGAGACAAATTTTGACCCTTGAAATTTTTTGTTTGCAATTTTGTTACCAAGGTTGTTATGTCTTTCTTTAATGTGATATTTTCCTTGAAATGATGTTTTTAATTTTGTTAAAAAACTCAAAAGACATAATGGCTATTTGACTTGTTGCATGAAATGAATGCACATCCAATTACAATCCTAAGGTTTGGCAAGGACAATAGTACTTGGATTTCCACTGCAGATAAATTTGAGCTGCACTTATTCAAAATGGATAGCCTAGAAGTTTGGTGATGCTGGCTCCCCTGCCATGACACTCACTTCTTGGGTACACCAATCTTCGAATTCCCAAAGATTCGAAGATCTAGGGGAATTTTCTATTTCAATTCTGAATTTCAAGATTGTGGGATGGCTTCAAAGGTCCAACCTCTTGCACAAACAAATAGAGGGATTTTGGCAACGAAAAATATTTGGCTCCTAGTAAGGGCATTCATTCAGGTGGCCATATGTGTGGAATTTTGCTCAATTAAGAGGCCTCCTAGTCCTTGTAGGTTTTTACTTAGCACACGAATATTGTAGTGCCCCTCCTTGATCCATCTTTTATTTTTGTGCTTCGATAGATTATATTGCTATAGCATAGACTACATTGATATGATTTTGATAGATGTTATGGATTTATTTATGGTTATGATGCTTCATTGTTGATGACATACATGTTATATTTGCACTTGATATTATAATTTCATGAGGATGATGATGATATTCATAGACTGTTATGATGACAGACTCTTATTTGATGATCTTTATGTGCTCATTTCATATGCATGGATTATATTTATGGTGATTTGATGGTATCTTATGGTGTACTAGCCCTATTGTATGATTATTTCTATGTGATGTTTGATGTTATTGTGTGTGACTATCTTCATGAGTAGAGACAATGTCATATCACTCATTGTGAGCATGATATGTCATCATGATTTTGTATCACTTGTCTGTAACTTATCATGATGTATATGTATCGTATATATTGTTTTTAATGTTTGATAAGATAAAAACATATCAAGACCAAAGAGATGAGGACAACAACTTATAAGAAACTTAAGCACAGTAAAGTAATTTATGTCATAAGATTTAGGGAGGGTTTGAAGAAAATCATGATCCCACAAGTTGGGGTGATGATTTCCAATGCGCCGTGTGATGCCTTGTTCATCAGTGGTAGTAAGTGCCATATTGCTTGGCATTCGGGCTACTCTGCGGCATGATGGGTATAGTTTGGTAAGACTAGGCTTATCATCATGGTGAATGGAAGAAGGCATTTGAAGTGGTAGCTTTTGTCCAATGAGAGTGGAAGCCAAAGGCTTAAAGCAAGGCAGAGACATTTTGGGACTCTAATAGTATTCTTCATAGCAAGGAGGATGTTTCTCCTTGTTATGGTGAAGCTTTCCAACCCCTGCAATATATATTACTTCCATTAGATTTTGAATGGCGGAGATGAACTTGTGTAATCTTACCATTACTATTATTCCTTTTGTAGCGCTCCAATAATTACAAAAAATTCAGATGACTGAACAGGAAGAAAATGACTCGTTGAAATATCCAACTTGAAGACAAAAAATACGAAACTACATGTTTGTGGGTCCGTACCCAATGAGCGTTTGTTTGTAGTTTCTTGTCTGAAAAAGAAAGATGACTCATTTATGAAGTTTCTTGTCACCTTTCACAACTATGTGTCAAAGTAAAGCTCCACGATGATTGTACCCAATTTTTTTTAGGAAATTGATAATTGTTTCATTTTTTGTTTAAAGAAATTGATAATCACTAAATTGGTTTTATCTCCACAAAATGATTGTAGTCAATTTTGTAGGAAATGATAATCACATTAGATAATTGTTTCATTTTTTTAAAAAGAAATTGATAATCACTAAATTGGTTTTATCTCCACAAAATGATTGACAAAATGATTGTAGCCAATTTTTTAGAAAACTGATAATCACATTAGATAATTGTTTCATATTTTTTATCATGTTTTGAAAGATGTAAATAGGTTATTTTAAAGTTTTTCTCTTATTATAAGTTGGTAGAATGTCACTACATGTGAATTTGATAGATAAGATAAAATGTTCGTGACCACTTTGATATCTAAATAAAATTAACAAAATGTTTGATGTTACCTAAATGGCTTATGAGATACAACCCTTAAATTTTTTCATAACATATTATTTTGTAAAATAAATTCTAAAACAAAAGTCAATTTAATATATAGATAGATACACCTGTTGGGTTCATGCAGGATCATGGGGGGCCAAAAAATGGCGATGTGAAAAATATAGCCTTCTCCACTCACCTAAAAACGTGAAAATCTGTGTTGACTTTTTGCTTGGCCTGGGTGTCAGTACACCTTGGCATGGTAAACACCTAAGCAAATCGGATATCCAATTTTTATAGGTAATTTTAAATTAAAAAAATAAATTATATAGTATATAATGTAATATAATAATACCTAGCTGATTACCTTCTGTATACCGATCTGTTCACTATCACTGTTTAGCCGGTTGACCTCTTCTATGTTGGTCTACTCACTGCTTGTCAGTTGGCCTCCTATGTGCCTGTCTACTCACTATTTGCCCTGTCTACACTCTGCCTAGTTGGTTATCATCTGTATACCGATCTACTTACTACTGATAGACTATGCAGACTTGAAACATGATGTTGCCAATAATGACAACCATATGATTCATTGGTTTACCGATTATACAAAATGCACCAAAATGCACCAAAATGCCAACAAACTCCCCCTTTGGTATTGGTGGCAAACATTACAAAAAAATGTGCCAGTGGCAAACACTACAAGAATGTTCACAATGTACAAATCTCCAAAACTCCCCCTTTTGCCATCAATGACAAAGACTACAAAATAATTTGTCAAAGTAGAGCAAACATCTCTTTGATGTTTTCTTGAGCTACTTTCAAAGAGGAATCCCATGAACATTTTACCTGTTTCATGGTGGTGAAGTGGCCATGCAAAATTGCAATAAAAGCCTCCATATCATTGACTGTCTTGTACTCAAGTTCACTTATGAGGCGTTCTTCTTCTTTAATATTCATGAGCATTAATCAATAATTGGTGTAAGTTAGAAATGTAGCTCTAACAAAATAAGACCTCATTTGTCTTCTTCTTCTTTCAAATTTTTGATTTTGTGATTAAGTTGTTTGATCTTACCACTAAAAATTGATGCTGAACTAGTAAGAGGATCAAAAGAACTTATCATATCTTGAATTTCTTTTTGAATCTGATTTCTTTTGTCTTTTAGATCTCTAATTAGATTGGTAAAACTTGAATATTTGACTAGTAATTGACCAACTTCCTACATTATATTTTTGAATTCTTCTATTCGAGTGGAGAGGGCAACTTTTCCAACTGATATTTGCTCCATTCAATTTTCTCCTCTTTGATTCATATTGTCTTCCTGCAACCTTCTCCAGATCGGTTGCCTCTGAACCGATTGTTGTTACAAGAGTACTCAACTGATCAATGTTGGGTGCAGTATCATCAACAACAATGTCCGGAATTAGGTTAGAGAGAATTGTTTTGGCAAAATTGAGAATTCTTGCCTTCTTTTTCTTTGCATTTAATTTAGCATTTTCAACTTGAATTCTCAGTTTTTCTAAGACTTTCATCAATTGCTTGGGAGTCATTTTCTTTATATCAATGACTGATTCTCCCTCTTCTTCCTCCTCTGTTTCATCTTCCTTTTTTGTAGTCTCAACTTTTGAACTAGCCGTGGTGATGATTTTTACCTTCTTCTTGTCACTTTCTCTTTCTAAGTCTAACTTCCTCTTTGGCGGAGGAGTATCCATCACTGCACTCTTATTTTCTACTTTCTTCTCTTCCTCTTTGTCATCTTTTGACAGAATAGGATTTGGTATCAATGAAGCTCTATGAGGTGTATCCTCATAAGGAATGTCTTCAATTGTTACTTCATCTTGACTGGGAAACTTAGTTTGATAAGCTTCCTTCATCGGTGTAGTGTGAATCGACCGCTCGACATTTTTTGATAGATTGGGAATGTCTGACACAACATTTCCTATGATGTCCTCAACTGAGAAAACATCAAAATCTTTAGTGGAGTCTTTTTATTTACCTTTTCTTTTGTCAAGGACAGTTGCACCTTGATCCTATTTTGTTTCCTTAGCTATTTCTTCTTCAGCTTCCTTTTGCTGATTCATGATTTTCTTCCACAGGGCAACACCTTCTTTGTGCACTGCTTCAGCTTCACCTACTGCGACTCACCTAGTTCTATTTCTTATTTTGAAGTGTTGAATGCATGCTTCAGCCACTAGTGAAGCTTGATCAAGGTCTAAGTCATGTTGCACGTCCATGAGTGCTTTTATCCTATGTTCTTTTTCAATAGCCAGAGCTGTTTTCCATCTCCCTTCAATTTGATCTTAGAAATCTGATGGGATTATTCCATATAGTTCATTGGGAGTCCTACAAAACTTGTGCAAGTTCCACATCAGGGCTTCTTCAATTTTCCTTTTGTCTTCTTCATTATCGAGGGAATATGTTTTCCCAACACTAGACAAACCTTCAAATTCTTTGATCCCATGGATCAATTCATCAACTATTGGGGCTTTGTTCCTTCCACTTCTTCTAACCTCCTTAATTTCCACATCTGATTGGGTTTCAGAGATATCACCCTCTTTTTCATCCTTTTAAAACTTTGTATCAACTCTTCCTTCACTCTTCTTCTTTCTGGTATAAGTCACTCCTACCGGTCTATCTTTACTTGGGGAAGATACAAGAGTACCTAAATCTTTTTCTTTTGTATATGTTGTAGGCTTGGTTGTTGCAGTCCCCTTTGCTTTTGTCTTTGGCACTTTCTTCTTTTCACCTATTAATTCTTCTTCTTTATTAGGGTTGACCCCTGATTGTTCACTAGCACTAGTGGAGGTAGTGGCACCCGATGCTTCACCTCCGTACTTTTTGTCAAGAGTGTCAATCATTCTTCTTACTTTTCTTTTCATGATTGGCACCTAAAGTCCTATTTTATTTTGGAGCTTACCTCCTCACAGGTTCCAAATCTCTTTGCCTTTGGGTCCATCAATTTGGACAACAACATGTTGACATGTATTTTAACAATGTCTGTTGCAACCTCATAGCCCATAGGTGGAACCCAAAAGGTTCTAGGTTGAACGGCTTGTAAAATACAACAATTTGTGTCTACAAGAAAACAAATGTTGTCTTTGTATTTCTGCACTATACCGGTTGGGATTCTTTCCCTCTTGTGCATCCTAATTTGAAATTTCTTAAAGTATTGCCACATTGTTTCACCAAACCTATCTCCTAGATCTTGAATCATTTCACCTATCTGAACCATGATAGGTTTTTCTTTAGACCATACTACATTATCCAGGTTACCGAGGAAAATGTTTTGCACATAGAAAAATATACATACCAGTAGTGAGTCATATTTGAAAGATTTCTTCTTGTCCTTCTTGATTCTCTCCATGTTCACCATAAATTGGCTTATGATGATCTCACAAATGTCATAGGTTGCATCCTCCTTGATAATTAGATAGGCAACATGTATATCTCCGCTTGGCACACTATTCATCTGACTTGATTGATATACCCTATAACCCAGCACTGTAGAGCCAATCTTACTTCAACATCCTCAATATGAGCGATTGTCATTGCTCTACTGTCACATCAAGAATTGGTTAACTAGATAACTTCAGATGATGAAATTGTTCTTAGGGTCAATGCTTCACTAGCTATAGTAAACCTTTTAATTCTTCGAATTACATCTTTTGTGAGCTTAATCAATGCTTGAGTTTCTAACCACAAAAGTTGATCATGAACTCTGCTTAGTACATACCTAACCCATTTGGCATGAAAATGATCAGAAAAATCGACAACATTAGACAAACCCTTGGTCGTTAGAGGTATATATTCTTCCTTCAACTGATCATTAACACAAAATCCTTTAAATTCATTCTAAATAAATTTGTCTCCAAGTTCTTCGAGTTTGTAGTGAATGTAGGAGCGAATGTCTTCAACCAATAATACACTAGAGGAAACAGATGATAAGGCACTAGTCATGTCGATCTCACAGACTTTCATTAGATGTAGCTTGAACTCAAGTTGGGGTTCTTTGATAGCTTCAACCAACACATGAGTCGATATCGATGCTGCCATGATGACCTTCAAACAAACTTTTCTCAGATAGGGTTTGAATACCTTTTTATCAGAAATACCAACCACCACTATCACTCTGCTTAAATTTTTTGCACAAATATTACTAGCAAGATTTCAATCACCTTTGATCGCACAAGAGCTCAAGAAACTTCACAAGAAATCAATGTAAATGAAAATGTGTTGACATGTCCTTTTTTTTATCCATTGAGATTTATCAGCATAATGATACAACGGTTAGTTTTAAAAGCTTACAACTTAAAGTACACCATTTTGCTTTTTACCGGTTGTTTGTTACTGACACTGATACACAAACAACTAAATCAGAAGACATTCTTCAACCAAGAAATTTTAGACTAGATTTTATGCATCTCAACTATGTAGATAGACATAACCTTATATTTGTAAAGGGGATACAAAAATAATCTTACCATATGTGCCCCCCCCGAGTATCGATATTCCTAGTTTGAAGAGGAACTGTCATCACCAGTGGATGATGACTTAATTTATGGAGAAATTTCTCCTTATTTGCTTTCTTCTCTCTTAATCCATGTCTTTTTCATTTCATTCTTCATCTCTTCAATTTTCTTCTTTCCTTTCAATTCATTTCTCCCTTTCTTCTTGCTAAATTGATTCTTGTCATCACACCGGTTATAGGATCGGTTCCTGCACTCTCTGGCTAAGTGACCGATCTTATGGAAATTGAAATATGCCATATCACTTGTCCTCCATGGTCTTGAATTATTTCTTTGCCCCAATCTCACTCTGCAAGTTGCTGCAACATGACCAAAAATACCACAAGTGGAACAGGTGACATTGAACTGATTATTCCTTTTATTAGGACTAACCGGTTTGAATGGTGAACTTGATACATTCTTCATATTTGTGTCCAAACTTATTGCATCTAAAGAAATGTCCATTAAATCTTTTTTCTATTTGACATTCTACTAGATTGAGATCTACACTCATAAGCATTGTGGCCATACTTATGACAATTATGGTAGTAACCATCAAAGGTGAAAATCTTCTTTCGACTAACCGGTTTATTTCTACAGTCATTAGTCTTATGACCCAGTTTACCACAATGATTACAAGAGGATTTAGAAAACTTCATACCTTTCACTTCTAAATGGTTCCTTTTATCATCCTTCATCTTTTTGGATTTAGATGATTCTCCAGTTTCCATAGGATCTGTACCGAAGTAACCAAGATCAGTTGTTTCCTTTGTTTTTCTCTGAGCCTTCAACTGATTATCTATCTTCTTAGAGCTTTCATTGAATTTCCTTAGCTTCTCATTTCTTTCATTTTCATCTTTCAACTCACTCTTGAGTTGTTCAATCTCTTTCATCATCTTCTCCTTTTGCTCTGTGTTGTCATGCAAATGCTTATTTATGTATTCATTCTCCTGAGTGACAGTTCAAATTTCCTCATCTTTCTCAATCATGATTGCATCATTTTCTCTTAGGGCATCTTCAACAAGCCTCCTGGCTCTTTCATCTTTTGATAGAGCTTCTTCTACCTCTCTATTTCCTTCATCATCGCTTATGCTGGCTTCTAGTAACTCAGCCATCCTCAAGGCTCGACTTTCATGTTCTCTTTTGAGATGTGTGATTTCTTCAGTCAGCTTCTTATTCTTTTCCATGAGTTTTGAGACTACTTCTTCTACTTCGTCAGATCCACTTTGTTCAAAGAGTTGATCTATAATATCGTGACTCTCAATTAGTTGTTGAGCTAGTTCTTTTCTTTTTGCAAGAGATTTTCTCAATCTCTCTTTCAACTAAGCAATAATTTCATTTGCTTCATCAATCTTCTTCTCATATCGTTATTCTTCCATGATCTTTATCCTCAAGTTGTCAAGCTTCACTTCAGAGGATCAGAGCTCTGATACCAATTGTTAGTCCTAACTGGTGCTGAGAGGGGAGGGGTGAATCAACACTTTATCGGTTTTACTAAATCAAAACTTTTAACTTAAGTTTGCACTAACTTAACATTCATCAATATAAATAATTATTGTAGAAGAATATGCATGCATGAAAAGATACATAGTGACACCAAGATTTATCTCGTGGAAACTCAAACGGGAGAAAACCACGGTGTGAATAGGAACTCACAAAATTTGTATACTTCTGGAGTACGCCCGATAAGGAGCCAATCATATTAGGAGATTACAAAGACACTATTAAGTGCCACCCGGTTAAGTGATTTTGATTGAGGCATGTCAGTGCCTTTACCTTGTTAAAGGTAGCCTTGTTAAAGGTCTTAGGATCATCAATTAAGATGACATCCGGTTAAGGGATTTTTACAATAAGACCTGTTAAAGTCCACCCTATTAAGGGATTTTAGTTGCAATGATTAGAAAGAAACAAAAAGATTATCTGTTGGAGTGACTACTGATAGCTTGATTAGATCATATTGAAAATCATACTATATCTACATCGGTTGGGTCTTCCATGTACAACACCATTTTTATGAATATACCTTTAGCTCTACACTCTACCAATTAACTAATCCTTGACTCTACACTCTGCCAGTCATCTGTCACTTGGCTCTGCACCCTGTTCTACTCTCCCTATGTTCACTTTCAGATATTAATTTACACATGAACAACAACCTCATCAAAATGAGTTATGTAAATTTATTACCCTTTGGATCTGTCGCCAACTTTCCCTTCAAAACATCAAATTGAAAATTTTGTTACCATGCCATAAATCACTCTCCAGAAATCATTCCAGGAATCTCTGTCAAAACTGTCGTTCATGACGATAAGTCCGCTGGTTGACTGGAGAAGACTACCAGTTTAACTGGATGTTAACTAAACGTTACCAAGTCTATTGGTGTACTGATCAAAATCTACCTAGCTGATTACCTTCTATATATAGATCTGTTCACTGTCACTATTTAGCAAGTTGACTTGTTCTGTGTCGGTCTACTCACTGCTTGCCAGTTGGTCCCCTGTGTATCGGTCTACTCACCGTTTGCCCTATCTACACTCTTCTTAGCTGGTTATCATCTGTATACTGGTCTACTTACTACCGATAGACTATATAGACTTGAAAGATAATGATACCAACAATGACAACCATATCATTCATCGGTTTATCGGTCATACAAAATGCATGAAAAATGCGAACAATGTTTACTTATGCTGGGTTGGTCCGACATTTGCACTAAGATTGAATAGGAAGTTGTCTGTCTTCGAAGACTCAACCTCACATTTAGCAAGGTCCCACACTTGGTAGGTTGTTTCCATGTTCACAAGTTTAGTGATCAAGTCTGGTCACTAAGGGTGTAAAATTTTGTGACAATAGTACCCAAGTATCTTACACAAGGAATTTAACATTCCTTTATTCCTTTCCTTGCCCATGTCTTTGTAGTGTAGGACAAGGATTACCTGTGATTATTTCACAAGATAATTATATACATAATTATGTCATAGTATAATGAAATCATTAAAAAAAATTAAAATGCATATTTTGTAATGGTCAAAATGGTCAAAATATTGTGATAGTAACTATATATTTAAACCCTACATGAAATCATATCATTGATGCGAATTTGACAAAATAGGTTTTACTAGGACATTGTTACATCCCTCTTTTCAGTCATCCCAAAGTACAATCCTCCTCTCAAGCTCTCACATGGTGCCACTTGGACACATCTTTTGGCTTGAGAAATCATCCTAGCCATTGATCTTCTCTCCTCTCATCCTCATCATAAATTCCTTCTCCCCTCTCCTCATATGCCAAACACTTATCCATTTTCACATATCATACATTCAAATCCATTTAGCAGGGTATGTACACAAAGATGGTGGTCAGAAAAGTGGACACCACCCAAAAAAAACATAGAAAAACAAGCAGCGCATACGCGGTTTTAAAATTTGAAATTCCTGTGTACGTGCTTAGGTTTGTTCTTCCCGAGCCTAGAGAAGATAGTGTGTACGCGCCGCTTTTAGGAAAATGAGCACGTACACACTACACCTAGGAAAATGAGCACATATGCACTGCTCATAGGAAAATGAGCATGTACGCGCTAATAATCCAAATATAATCGCGTATGCGGTGCCTAGTAAAAAAAGTTTTAAAAAAAAACTGGGTCTCATTTACCTGTGAATAACACATTTTTTACTTCGTTTTTTACCCATTTCTTCTCCTAAACTGCGAACGGGGTACTAGATTTGTCCTCCAAGCTATGGATCAAGGTTAGTTTTTGTTTATTTTTGTCTTTTTTTCCTGTGTGTTTAGTTTGTTTTACATTTTGAATTTAATTTCATTAATTTTGATTAGGTTTTTTCATTTTTTGTTTGAAAAACCAGATTCTTCTAATCCAGAATAAGAACAACCAAATGTACCTCCTGAAAACCCACAAGAAGAACCAAATGCACCTCCTAAAAAAACATAAGAACAACCCCCAATTCCTCCTTTTGACTGCACACTCGAAACACAGGAGCAATTAATTAATCAGTTAGGACAAAATACGTCTAAAATCAATAGACTGATTGTTAAATTGAAAACTTCTAAACTTGAGCATCATCAATCCCTCGCCACTAGCCTAGAAACATTAGTTATTGGTGCCATAGCTATTTCCACACAAATTACCAAATGGGGAAGCTTTAGGGATAAGTGTCATCAATTCTATGCCGATGGGCTATCATACGACGGAGTAAAAAAACAAAAATATTACTAAACAACAAATATGTGCCCTTTTCGTTGTTCCCAAAACTGGCCAGTCATTACCTCTTAATGCAAAGAGGTTTCCCATACATTGGTGTACCAATGTGTAGATGAAGAATCTTTTTTTGTCAGAGGTGGTGGATGGTCTTTGATGATCCACCTTGTAATAATTATGAGGTGCCATTATATTTTTTGAGAAAAGTATATTGTGAGTTTGTGCTCAATGTGCACCCAAACTATTTTGACATGAGAGAGTTCCATGGTAGAGGTGGTGGCTCTGCACAAGATAGACCTGGAGCCCGTAGGCGATTACCCACGGAGAGTCACCGCCCCCTAGAACCCAAACCCAAGGTGCATCAGGTTGTCCCAGTAGAGCTCAAAAAGTCGATGGAGCTAAAGACTCTTCAGGTGGCCACAACATTGACTAGTGCTATCATCCATCATGGGACATCATTAACACACCCTATTGTATTCGATGATGAGCCATTAGGTGGAGATAGAGATCCCATCCAACATATGTGTGTCAGTTTCTTTGGGATATGCTCGGGGGTAGATGATGCAACTGGTGCAGATGGATCCTCATCTCATTTGTGCATGATTTTTGGGACTAGATGTCAGGCCCACATAGTTGAGGATTTCGCGCTAACAGATGAGTTGATGGACATGGTGTTTGCCCATGAGCCACAAACACAGTTGTGTTGATTTGAATTCATAGCATTTTATTTATCAGTCACTTTAAATTTGTAATTACATAAATGAATTTTCATTTATACATCGATTTAAATTGAGATAAATAATATGCGTTTCAGGATGCAGCAAAGGTATCCCATACTCCTCCCCCAGTTACTGTAGCTACAACTTTGATGCCTAAGGTATACATTTTGTAACATGTTAAAATAGAATAGTACACTTTGAATTAAAAAAAATACAATATATACTAACTCTCTTTAATGTTTGGTCCAATTTATGGTTTGTAGGTGTTGACAAGGGACACAATGTCCTAGATTGATGACATCATGCTCTCAGCGATCGATTTTGGCCTACAAGGCTATATGGTATCATATTTTGTACAACCCTTTTTGTGTATTGTTTTGATTGAATATGCAAGTCATTTCATTTTAGATTTTTAAAATTATGTTTAATTTATTATCTATACTAATATCTCATGTTAATTTTGTTTTTTTAGGGTACCCCCTCTGCATCTAGGACTCGTCCTAAGAAAAAGGATTCCTTGAAGACGCTGAAACGTAGGAAGAAGGTAATTGAACACATTTTTAGTTGTACAATTGTTTGAAAATGTTGAAATCAAGTATTAGTTGGGGTTTGTAGATTGATTAGTGTTTTTTGTCTATTTTACATGTACAATGACCATTGAGCTATGTGGATTTGTTGAATGCACTTGATTCGCCTATGGATCAAGAGAGGGTGGAGGTATGTATCTCTACTTTATTTTCTTGATTTCATGATTATATGCACGCGTACATGTGAACTTGTGATATATTATAATCTTATAATTTTTTCATACTGGAAAATCCATACCTATTTCATCAATGGCGAACCCTCCTCCTTCCACTAGAGAAGCATCTCAGGATCCGGTACACCTTTGTTTGATATGTAAAATTAATTGTTTTTAACCTTCAATACTTATCATTATATTAGTTGTATTTAATCTTTAAACATTTTTTGTATAGGTAATAGCGACAGTTTCTACATCGATGGTGAGCCATCCTCAGTCCATTGGAGAAGCATCTCAGGCACAGGTACGTCATTGTTCTCTATATTATATCTTTTAAGTGTTTTTGATATATTTATGTTAGTACATTGTATTAATTGTACATTTAATATACAATTGACCCCTTCGTAGTACGACGATAATGTGGATCCATTTAAGTATGTCTTCAAGAAAACTCCTAAGAGTGACAAGGAGATGAGAGTGAAGACATTAGCTCCTAGATCAGCTGATGAGGTAATCTACATTTCAATTGCAAAGGAATTAAAGTTAAATGCATAGTTATGTTGTTAATTGTGAACTATTTTCTATAAAAGAATTCTAACTTGGCTTTTGAATTGTGGTTTTGCAGCCATCTACAGAGCCGCATACTATATCGAAGAGGCTTGATTTTGATGATCCACCACAAGTTTAGGATCATATAGTTTTAGTTTTGGTCATAGAATGACCAATACGTGTAGATATATTCTACATTTTTATTGTATATCGATTTGGACATGGCATATGCCACATTTTTGTAATACTTGTATTGACTTGGCAGACATGCCTTTTATATATATATAAATATCGATATTCGATCCAATAAATGTGTATTGAGTTCATTATTTTGTATTCGTTGTATTTTATGGTTGTCCTTTTATAAATTTAAATGAATATTTGCATATGTAATCCACAATATGAATACAAACAACAAAAATATATGATATAAAACATTGCAATCGTGGAATATGATTTGATAAAATTTCTAAAATGTTGAATCAACCATACAAAACTCCTTGTATTTAGTTCATTATTGTGTATTCATTGTATTTGGTGTCTGCCCTTTTATAAATTTAAATGAATATTTGCATATGTAATCAACAATATGAATAGAAACAACAAAAATCGACAATATGAATATAAACAACAATATGTGTTTGGTGCGAGAGCACCCTTACGCTCGCAATGATCAAATTTGTTCATACACAAACTGACATTGTGAGCACGTCTGGGTGGGAAGGTTTACACTAGGCATGCCCCTGTGGTTCATCCCAAAGAGCCAAAACGTCGAGAGTCATACCATACCAGTGCAATCTCTCAAGTGCCCTGAGTCCAAAAAATTGTCAAAATTTGATGGACTGTTTCTTCAAATCCAGGACACATATGGTCGATCCATTTGAACTCGTGCGGTCACGTGACACTCCTCTACAATGGCCTATCTTAGTTTTTGACGAATCGGAGCTATTTTCAATTGGTAGCAATTTTTTGCCTACTGCAAAAACTGTCAGTTACATGCAATGCAAAGTTGCTAGATTGGCTATAATTGATTCGGTTTGTCATGTGCACAAACCGACATCGTGAGCACATCCAGGTGGGTAGGTTTACTCTAGGCATGCCCCTGTCATGCATCCCAAAGCATCAAAATGTCGAGAGTCATATCGTACCGATGCAATCTCTCAAGCACCTCGATCCGTTTGAACCCGTGGGGTTGCATGATGATCCTCTAAAATGGCTATCATAGTTTTTGATGAGTCAGAGCCATTTTCGATTGGTAGCATTTTTTCGCTTGTTGCAAAAACTGTCAGTTGCATGCAATGCAAAGTTGTCAGATTGGCTAGAATTGATTTGGTTCGTCGTGTGCACAAATCGACGTCGCGAGCGCATCTAGGTGGGTAGGTTTACACTAGGCATGCCCTTGTTGTGCATCCTAAAGCATCGAAATGTTGAGAGTCATACCATACCGGTGTGATCTCTCAAGTGCCTTCAGTCCAAAAAATTGTCCAAATTTGATGGACTGTTTCTTCAAATCTAGGACACATAAGGTCAATCCATTTGAACCCGCGGGGTCGCGTGAGGCTCCTTTATAATGGTCTATCTCGGTTTTTGACTAGTCAGAGCCATTTTTCGATTGGTAGCATTTTTTTGCCTGCTGCAAAAACCGTCAGTTGCATGCAATGCAAAGTTGCCAAATTGGCTAGAATTGATTTGGTTTGTCATGTGCACAAACCGACGTTGTGAGTGTGTTTGGGTGGGCAGGTTTACACTAGGCATGCCACTATCGTGTATCCCAAATCATTAGAATGTTGAGAGTCATATTGTACTGGTGCGATCTCTTAAGTGCCATGAGTCCAAAAAAATGTCAAAATTTGACGGACTGTTTCTTCAAATATAGAACACATATGGTTGATCTGTTTGAACCCATGGGGTCGCATGAGGCTCCTCTACAATGGCTTGTCTCAGTTTTTGATGAGTTGGAGTCATTTTCGATTGGTAGCATTTTTTCGCCTGCTACAAAAACTTGTCAGTTGCATGCTATGCAAAGTTGCCAGATTGGCTAGAATTGATTCGGTTCGTCGTGTGCACAAATCGGCATCACGAGTGTGTCCAGGTGGGCAGGTTTACATTAGGCACTCCCCTGTCATGCATCCCAAAGCATTGGAACATCGAGAGTCATACCGTACCGATGCGATCTCTCAAGTGCCTTGAGTCCAAAAAATTGTTAACATTTGACGGACTATTTCTTAAAATCCAAGACACATATGGTCAATCCATTTGAACCCATGGGGTCATGTGAGGCTCATTTACAATGGACTATCTCAGTTTTTGATGAGTCAGGGCCATTTTCAATTGGTAGCATTTTTTCGCTTGCTCTTAAAACCATTAGTTGCATGCAATGCAAAGTTGCCAGATTGGCTATAATTGATTTGGTTCGTCATGTGCACAAATTGACATCATGAGCGCATCCAAGTGGGCAGGTTTATGCTAGGCATGCCTTGTCATGCATCCCAAAGCACCAGAACATCGAGAGTCATATTGTACCGGGGTGATCTCTCAAGTGTCATGAGTCCAAAAAATTGTCAAAATTTGACAGACTATTTCTTTCAATCTAGGACACATATGATAAATCCATTTGAACCTGTGGGGTCATGTGAGGCTCCTCTACAATGTCCTCTCTAGGTTTTTGATGACATGGAGCCATTTTTTGATTGGTAGCATTTTTTTGCCTGCTACAAAAATCGTCAATTGCATGCAATGCAAAGTTGCCAGATTGGCTAGAATTGATTCGGTTGGTCATGTGCACAAACCGATGTCACAATCATGTCTAGGTGGGCAGTTTTACAATAGGCATGCCCCTGTCATGCATCCCAAAGCACCGGAATGTCGAGTGTCATACTCTACCGACATAATGTAGAAGTTGCTTGACAACTTTTTTGACAACAATGACAATTTTTGCTCAAATTGTATCTAGTCTCAATCTATGACCCCTATGACCCAATAATGACTCAAATAATTCTCCATGACTATAAAAGAATCAAGAATGCTCATGATTGACCAGGGGCAAATAACATATACTCAAAACATAGTCACAAAACATTGTCACATATTATTCAAAAATTTGCCTCTAAATATGGTCAAATAAGCTCTTGGCTATTTGATTATACAAAAAAATGTCTTACAAATCATCTCATGGGATTTTATATAAAATTTGTCATTACAATATGTACGATTCAACTCATCACCATTTTAATATACAAATCATCTTATGGGCTTTTATACAAAATTTGGCATTACAATATGTGTGATTCAACTCATTGCCATTTTAATATACATAATTTGGCATGTACATATGTACAAATCAGCTCATTGCCATTTAAATATACAAAATTATGCCCCTAAACATGTAAAAATCAGCTCGTGGGCATTTATATATACAAAAAATGAATATAGAACAATTCGTCGATGATTTATAAAAAAATCTCAAAATCATTCTACTCTGAACCATAGAATCAATCAAGTGAGCCTTCAGGATTGGCTCTAACCCGTATTATGTCAATTGTTGCCTCGTGGTTAGATTCACGAACTTTCCATAAAATCTTGTTATGAGGTCAACCACGATACTTCATCAAATGAATATTTGTTGCAACAACAAGGTTAGAGAAATGAAGAATATGTCTATGTTTCAAAGTCCTTGAACAACCAAACATCAAAATTCTTGATAGGGTATCTCTGAAGCCATGTTCCTCTCACAACAACAGGCCATATTGGGTACTCAATACTCTCTTCGTCAATGATTGTGGTTGTCAATTTTCTTTTAGGCTCAACACAACGATACAAATAGTAATATGTTCCTTCTTCATCATTCTCTTCTGCAACAACTACATACACATGACCTGCATTTTATAAAGTGTTAATTAATACCAAAAATAAAGTATGATGTACAAAAAAATGAACCAAAAACAATACTTGCAAAAAACTTAACTCAAACAATCACTTGAATCCACTAGGTCGGATACATGGTCAAAATCCACTGATGTCTCCATCTGGCTCAATTGTAGTGCTTTGGGAATTTGATATGAATCAATGGGAACCAATGGTCTACAAGACCATTTGTCAATCCACTCTTGTGATTCACATTCTTCCCACAAACAATACATGCATGAAGAGCAAAAACATACCATCCATCTCGTATAAATTACTAGTGAACTTGAATTTGAACTCATAAATGAGTGCATGTCACTCGATCCTGCAACTGTACAACAATCTAGATAGTTTTCAATGTTAGATTCAATGATCAACCAAAAATATCTATGAACCATTGACGTACCTGGATTACTTGGACCCATCGTAGACTTACACCATCACACAATTGTTTCTGCATCTATCAACTCAGCACCACCTTCGTACTTCAATTCTTCCCTAGCTAGGGCTCTTTTCAACATGTTCTTGCACCATCGTGCTCTCCCTTACCATGTCCAGCCTCAGTGAAATTCTAAAAATGTTGTACATCGCTTGTCATATGCATCCTTGCATTCTTGAATTGAGCGGTGCAATTATATGACCATATTAAGTATCAGTTGTATCGCATGTTCCTTTCCCTTAAACTATCATAGAAAACTTTAAAGCATCCTTGTACAAACTCTGATGAATGAGTACGATCATCACTTATGTAGAAGTGATACTCTCTTACAACCTTTCTATCCTCCTCTATGCTATCATCTGCATGCATGAATGCTATGTGTACAAAAATAGAAACTTGTGTAGAGTGATAATACATGGATTGCACTTCATTTTGAGGTTATAGTGTATAATTTTCAGTGAAATCAATGATAGAGATAATGGTGCCAAGAGGAAATGTGTCCTTACATAACTTGAATTTCTCATCTAACCATCGAGCTCTATGTGTATGCATTATGTACTCATAAACTAGTTTCTCTTGAAACATTTTCATAAATTGAGCTACACATATATCATTTTTCACTAGCTCACATCTCTTCAAATCTTTTCCATCTTTAACTCCATATGTGACTGTCTTGTATTTTCTGAAAGAAACTAGTTTCATACCAATTTCATGTGTTATCTCCAAATGTACGCATCTTGGTAAATATTGCAAACCACCACATATAGCACAAGAACCTTCCAAACAAGGCATCTTATAATAAATGCAACCATCATGTCTATTACATAGCACACTTGAAATAAATTCTCTTACCAACTTAGGAGGTGCTTGTATATTACATTCCTGCAAAACATCGTTAGTGTGCAAAGTAGAACAAATATGACGAAAAATATCATAATGCATGGAAAATTCAATATGCATCTTACAACAACACGTGGTGCATACATGATTAATCTTAATATAAAAAATTTTTGCCATTTCAAAAAATCTTTGAGAAATTCTTATTTGAGGAAACTTTTGAAGAAATCTTTCATAAATTTTAGTTTGTCATATCCAAATAGTGTTTGACATGTGGCTCACGATTTGTAGACCCAATTCGCCTTCTAACAACATCTCTTTGGTTGGGTGAAACTCTTGTGTTGTCATGCCAAAATTTTTCAATTAATGTTTTTAGTGCATCAACAACAACCTTGTCTTTACATGGTAGTCTACTTGAGAATGCCCAAAGAGAATTATTGTTAGGTTCCTCTATTTTTTCCCACCTCTTTAATGCTTTACTTAATGTTATTCTACTAACGTTTAATGACTTACTTGTTTTCCTTATCAAACGATCTTTTTTTATTTTCTTTCTCATTATGGTTGATGTAATGACACGTTGAGTAGCATTAGAATATTTAGTATGTGATTTTGAACCAATAGCTTGATATGCATCAAATAGATTTCTCACAATAGTTCTTTCACTGTTACTTTCAGATGATCTTAGGCCTAAAATTTTCATTGTCTCTCTAAAATTCAAATTTTTAATCATTTGAACAATTAATTGACATCTTGCGGTTTGATTTTAGTTATTAAAATAAATTTGCCATATTCTCTTAACCATTCTCCTACAAGTTCGTTCATTCTTTTTATTGGGCATTGACTTCAATATATTCTCATCAATGTCAATTAGATACTTTGGTTTCCTAGGAATGATTCTAGGAGGTGTTAACATCAGTGCATTATGTACATTCAATTCATCAAATAGAGAAGGTGTAATATGTTCATCATTTAATCGATTATTCAATGCGTTATCTTCTTCAATTGCATTAGGTTCAAACGGTAAATCAAATGTCTCTTCTTCAATTGCTTCAGGTGCATTATATTCGTTTGGTAAATCGAATTGAGATGTTGAGGATGACATACCTTCTTCTCCCATTGTTCTTATGTCTCACAATTTCTTCATATGTTGCCTTTGTCTTTCCTTTTGAGCCTCTTGTTGTTCCATCGTTCCTCGCTTGTTCTTTCCCATGGTTGATATCGATTGTCCTAAATAGAATCATATTACATTGTAAAGCGGAAAAATCGAACCCTAGTTGTTCTCCCCTCCCCAACTCCAAGGAGAGAGAAGGGAGATTCACTAGGGTTGATGGTTTTCACTTAGGGGAGACTTTACATTCAAAAGAGGGGTTGAAACCCACAAGATCCAATCCCACATAATGCAAGATTGGATTCTATATGAGTTTCAAGGGTTAAGACAGCAAGGCTACCCTCTTTTGTAAAGAATGTATATAGAATGATTAAGCTAGGAATACATAGAAAGTGAGAAAGATTCGCTTATAAACTGAGATAGGGATATAGGATGAAGCTGCGGACCTGGAATTAGTAGTAAAATATCGAGACGGTGTTGTCCTACAAATTTGAGCAAAAGTTGAAGGGACGATGGCGCCCGGCGTGCACATGGTCCTCCGAAAAATCCGCGAAACGAAGGGGGATCTGTTCATCTCTGCACAAGGATTCCAGATCTTCAATTACAGCCGCGTACCTGCAACCTACACACAGAAAAGAGAGGATGATTGGGGAGTTAGGGATGAGGGGTTTGCCTTTAGGTCAAACCATGGTTTTGGAATTAACCAAGAAATGAGAAATTGCTATAAATGTAAATGATTGTAATGTAAAACAAGTACTAGTACCTTGTTGTAAGGATGTTTGTATCCTTATATGCGAAGGTATAGATGTTGTTGTATGTTGTATGTTGTATGTTGTAGTATGTGATATCCTCTTCAATGGTTGAATCCTTGTCTTGAATGCAACACTTAGCATTGAATGGAGACTTAGAATGCTCAATTGCTTGAAGGAATGCTTGAATGCTTGAATGTTTGAATAGAGTTTCCACGTCTTGTACACATATGTCCTTTCTTCTTTTTTCATCTGCCCCAAAATGGGAGAGGAAAATGTAGTTTATATACTTGTCAATTAGGGCTGATAGACTGATTTTTCCGACCTTGGGCCGACCAGGAAGTGTTATTTTCCAATTTGCAAACTTAAAGACCCGAAGCCCCATAGGAGACCGGGCCCAAAATAGGGCCAGGGACCAGGGCGCTGGGCACCATCGTCCTGGGGGACCAGGGCACTGGGCACCTTGGTCCTGAAGGACCAGGGCGCTGGGTGCTCTGGTCCCACCTCCCGGGACAGCAGGGTGCAAGGAGGGATCAGGCAGGGTGCTGGAAAAATGCAGTTTTTGATGTTGTGGACAAGTTTCGGGGTCTCCATTCAGGTTCCATGTTGCATTCAAGACAAGGATTCAACCATTGAAGAGGAGATCACATACTACAACATACAACATACAACATACAACATACAACATACAACATACAACATACAACATACAACATACAACAACATCTATACCTTCGCATATAAGGATACAAACATCCTTACAACAAGGTACTAGTACTTGTTTTACATTACAATCATTTACATTTACAGCAATTTCTCATTTCTTGGTTAACTCCAAAACCGGGGTTTGACCTAAAGGCAAACCCCTCATCCCTAACCCCCCAATCGTCCTCTCTTTTCTGTGTGTAGGTTGCAGGTATGCGGCTGTAATTGAAGATCTGGAATCCTTGTGCAGAGACGAACAGATCCCCCTTCGTTTCGCAGATTTTTCGAAGGACCGTGTGCACGTCGGGCGCCATTGTCCCGTCAACTTTTTCTCAAATTTGTAGGACAATGCCATCTCAACATTTTACTACTAATTCCAGGTCCGCAGCTTCATCCTATATCCCTATCTCAGTTTATAAGCGAATCTTTCTCACTTTCTATGTAATCGTAGCTTAATCATTCTATATACATTCTTTACAAAAGAGGGTAGCCTTGCTGTCTTAACCCTTGAAACTCATATAGAATCCAATCTTGCATTGTGTGGGATTGGATCTTGTGGGTTTCAACCCCTCTTTTGAATGTAAAGTCTCCCCTAAGTGAAAACCATCAACCCTAGTGAATCTCCCTTCTCTCTCCTTGGAGTTGGGGAGGGGAGAACAACTAGGGTTCGATTTTTCCGCTTTACATTTTGGTGAACCCAATGTGAACATCCTCATTTTGATTATTCATGGTTAGATCTGAAAATTTTGCTTTCCTAATTATATTTCCATGTTTGATCTTTTGCAAATTTTAGAGGTTGATTGCATAAAAAACCCTAAAATTTTCTTTTTAGTAATTAAACTTGTGAAATGTTTAATTGTTAATGCTTGTTTCAGATCTACCCTTCTATTGCAAATTGTCAATTCATATTTGTGCTTTAATTTTGAAAATTAAGTGGTTAAGTGTCAAAACCCTAATTTTTGAAACCCTCTTGATTCAACCTTTGTCCGACAATTTCACTGATCAAAACATCTCCAAATCAGCTGTAACTTTGGATTCCGCAATAAAATCATAATATCTTTCATCCCTGAAAATTTGGAAAAAAGTTGTGAGGACTGTGTGCACTCCGAGTGCCATCGTCCCCGACATTTTTTCCGAAATTTCGGGAGCTAGATCTTACTGTATTTTTCTGCTAAAATCCAGAATTTTGGCTGATTTCATCAATTCTAACACTTTCAAAATTACAGTCAAAGTTGGTCTAGTGATTGCTTGGATTGAGGCTTCTAATCATTCAAAAAATTGTTGAAATTGAAATTTGTGTCAAAATTGTGTTTCTTACAGTCCTAAATCTGAAAAGTGTGTTATCATTGATTCGAAATTTCAGTGCTTTATTCAAATTTTTGCAATTTGTGACTTTTGAAATTAAGTGCTTAATTACAACAACTTTGATTTCCGCTTTCAAAATTGAATTTTGCGTGAAATTGAGTCAATTTTCAAATTTCAAAACTTGCATTGCTTTTGGTATTCCCTCTAAAATCATAAAATTCAAAATTTTAGTTTCCCTCTCTTTTTCAAAATTCAAATTTTGCATTTTTTGACAATCTGGGTAGGGTTCAATTTTGAGATTGCAACTTTAATTTGGCCTATCTACAGATCGTAAAATCACTCAATTTTTTCAGATTAGCTTTAAAATCATCATAACTTTCATCCCTGCAAATTTTGAAAAAAGTTGCGAGGACCGTGTGCACCCCGAGTGCCACGGTCCCGGACATTTTTTCCAAAATTTTGGGAGATTGTCCTGATTGTATTTAACAGCTTAAATATAGAAGATTGGCTGATTTTACTGAAATTTGCTACCTCTAAAATTCAAAATCTTCTCTCTCTCTTTAGTGCATGAGTTTTACAACAATAAGTCCTACTTACACTATTCCCATTAGACGAAGCCTTAGAATTAAGTCCTTCCAAGGTTTAATTATTGAGGAGATGGAACCTAATTTGAATGGCCTTTTTAACGAGGACATGGGTAATTCCTCTAATCCTCTTAATGATGAAGAAGCTCTCCATGAGGTTTCTATAGAACAACTTTCAAAATTGGATAACCAATTTGATGGTTTTCGACAATGGATGTCTCAAGAATACCCCGATAGTCAAGCTCTTCCTTTAATTGAGGGTCTAAAACGTATGCTTCAAAGTGATAAGAATGGAATTGATATTTTGCGTGGTATTGCACACATTGTGGATTCAAATGTGATGCCTATGAAAAGTTGTGCCAAAACCTTAGGTTATACACAACCTCCTACTCAAGTTAATCATTCTATTCCTTTAACAACTCCTATTGCTAGTATACCTACTTTTACATCAAACATAATGACTACTTCAATACAAGACATTCCTCCTATGATCACTAGTCATGGGGGCAACCCCTCTTCTTCAATCAACCCTCTTCCTTCATTCAATCCGACTTCTTCATTCATTCCTTCAATGAGTGTTCCTATTATATCTCCACAAATGAACATGACACAAGGGGGCAATTCATTTAACCCTTCCATTCCTCCTTGTAGTGTTCCTCCTTTCCAATCATCTCCTATGACTAACTATCATAGTGTCCCACCACCCTACTCTCTACCTTCTTTCAATAACATAACACCTCCATCACAATCTAACACATCTAATATGAACTCTTCGACTAAAGCGACCATTAACAATCTTGCACAAACTGTCTCTTCTTTACAGCAACAAATTGCGTCTATGAATCAATCTAAGTTTAGTGTGCCCACATTTGATGTTGCAAGCCCACTTTCTCTTGACATTGTTCGAGCTATTCCACCTAAACATGTTGAAATTCCGCATTTGGAGCTTTATAATGGTAAGGGTGATCCTCTAACATATGTTAAGACCTTTCAAACAATATGTACTGATTTTGCTTATGACCAAAGGTTGCTTGCAAAACTGTTTACTAGAACATTAAGAGACAAAGCCCTACAATGGTATTGCTCATTGCCTTCCTATTCTATTTCTTCTTTTGAACAACTTGCAAATGCTTTCATTCAACAATTTCAAAACAATATAAGTCCTAAAGTTACTTTGATTGATTTAATGCATTGTAAACAAGGTGTTAAAGAAAAAGTGACTGATTTCATTGGTAGATATAAGCATTTGTATGCTCAAATTTCTTTTCCAGTGCCTGACAATGATATTCAAAGAATCTTTATTTCTAATTTACAAAAAGATATTCGAGACAAACTCCTATTTTCTGAGTTTACTTCTTTCCAACAGTTGTGCGCAACTCTTCACAATTATCAACTGACTGTGAGTCAAATGGAACAATCACATCCTATGGCTCCGAGTGATAAGGGTGATAGTAGTCAACAACCATTTGGGAAGTTTAAACCGAACAGAGAATCCATTAAATTCAATGAAAACATCATCAACAACAATGTGAATGCAGCATCAGGTGTGCCTCCTATTTCTAAGTTTTTCAAGAAAGAAAGAAAGTTTACTCCTTTGAATGAATCATTGCATAGTATTATGAATAAGTTATTGGAACAAAATGTGCTTACTCTTCCTCCTATAAGGCAAATAGATCCTGCAAAGATTAATTCACCCTATTTTGATAACAAATCTTTTTGTCAATTTCATCATCAACCTGGGCATGATACTGAAAAATGTTTTGCTTTAAAGGGTAAAATTCAAGATTTGATTGATAATAATACTATTTCTATTTTTGGAGTGAATGATAAAGGCAATACATCTATAGCTCCTCCTAACCAAAATCTTCAGATTTTTACTGATCCATTACCTTCTCATACCTCTAATGTGATTGATACAACTGATTCCTCTGTCTCACCTGATGATCTTATGTCTATGACTTCGAATGTGATTAACTTTGTAGAGCAGCAGAAAATCCCTAAAGAACCTTCCATCACCTTTGATTCTAGTGAAACTATCAGGGCACCTGATGGTCCTTTATATATAGTTGCAAAAGTCAAGAATACACCTTGCCGTGGAGTGCTTATTGATCATTCTTGTATGGTTAATGTCATTACTGAAGAATTTCTTTTTACTTTGCAATTGAATCAAGTGATCTATGATGAAACAAATGTGGTTGTGAAACTATTTGATGCATTTTCTTCTCCTGCAATTGGTTCTATTACATTACCTATTGAGGTCCATAACAAATCCCTTGATGTGGACTTTGCTATTATTCCATCATCCAAACAATTTCGTGTGAAGCTAGGCTATCCTTGGCTATCTTCCATGAAAGCTATTGCTTCTCCTATTCACAAGTGTTTGAAATTTCCCCATAATGGTGAAGTTGTTACTGTCAATCATAGTCTCTTTAAACCAGCTGAAAGAACTTCTAGCATTCCTATTGATTATTTTTGGCCTAAACAATTCCAATCTCTTCCTCCACGAAGTGATCATCTTTTCAAATCCTATCAAAAGTGGAAAAAAGATATGATCCTATCTCTAAGTGAACCTAGAACACCCAAACTTGACATTCCTATCATTCTTGAGAAGGAAGTTCTTCCTTTGAAAGATAAAACTAATGTCTTTCCTCAAGAAGATTCCCAACCCATCCCTATGGATGTGACTATGCCTATATCTAATACACTTCCTAAAAGTAGACCTATCCCTCCTCGTCATGATGGACTTGGTCTCCTTCCTAAACCAAATATTCCTCCCTTATATGGAGCAGTTCCTCTTCCTTCCTCTTATGGAGAGAAGAGACCTTCCTCTTCTCCTATTTTTCAGCCTAAGAGACCACAACCTAAACACCCAAGTGATAAGGATGAGAACATTCCTCCTCCTCAATCTTCTCAACTTCCTACTAAGACTAGACGAAATCATTCTGCACGAGAACGCCGATGAAAGCGTCGTCTTAGAGCTCAAACTTTGCAATCCCCAAAAACACCTTCAACAAGCATTATTCCATTTTCTCCTCAGTCGGAAATTGAGCCAAAATCTCCTAAACATAAGATGCATGATGGTCTTGATCCTGTGCGAGTTAAAGACCCTATTTTTATAAATCTTGATGATGATATAGATGAAAATGTTACTTCTCTTGCTTCTGATAGTGAATATGAACTTGTTGATGTTGATAACCATTTATCTAACGAATTTTCTAAAGCACTTATCCTAGCTCCTAGACAAGAACAACGTGGCTTGGAACATGAACATAGTCCTTGTTTGGATCTTGTGATAGCTCCATCTGCTATGTTGGATGTTCCTCCTCTAGCGTTTTCCCAACCTTCCCGAAACATTGATCAGCAAGATCGGGGGGTAGATGAAGTGCTAGACTAGTTCATTAGCATAGCAGATTCTCTCCTCCTCTCTTTTGTTACTTCTTCTATGTGTTATTCTCATTCTTCTATTTGTTGTCCTTAGTGTTGTCTACTTGAGGATGATGCAAAACATTGAGATCTCTTTTGGTCTCTCTCATGTTGACTCAAAAGACACGTGTTCCCTTCTTCTAGGTGACCTTCCTTGATTGGGGAATGAAGAACAATTATGCATACATACATATGATATACATGAATTATCATACAGCATACTGACCCCGAGGAAAGCGAAGTCACCTTGTGCTTTGTGTTTTCTGTCTATTATCCTTGGGCTTATCTCACACTTGGGGGCTAAATCCTTGTGATAACGTGCTCCTTTCTCATTTCTTATATGTATCACTACCTTAAAGCAATCACCCCCGGTGAGGCATGTGCGATCGCTTTAATGTAGGGGGGCATACATCCTGTTCATATCTTTTTCAAGATACTTAAAAATTTCTTGACAAATTTAGCTTTGCCTTGAAAATTTTTGATATCTTTCTTGCATGACTCATAGTGAGGGAACCTTACTAATGATAGTCATGGTTCTCCCTCATGATCTTCCCTTTTACTTTGTCAATCGAAGTCGTAAGATCCTTAGTCCACTGGGGGCTTGGTGTATCTTGCCTCCTTGACGTGGTGAAAGTCTTTCAATGTTGTTTCCACCTTTTTTGCCCCTCCCTAAATGAGAGAGGAAAATGTAGTTTATATACTTGTCAATTAGGGCTGATAGACTGATTTTTCCGACCTTGGGCCAACCAGGAAGTGTTATTTTCCAATTTGCAAACTTAAAGACTTGAAGCCCCATAGGAGACCGCGCCCAAAATAGGGCCAGGGACCAGGGCGCTGGGCACCATGGTCCTGGGGGACCAGGGCGCTGGGCGCTCTGGTCCCACCTCCCGGGACAGCAGGGTGCAAGGAGGGATCAGGCAGGGTGCTGGAAAAATGCAGTTTTTGATGTTGTGGACAAGTTTCGGGGTCTCCATTTAGGTTCTGTGTTGCATCACCATCGTGAAGACCCAAATGCGGTCGAAATTGCAAGTGTCGCAATTTTAGGACGCTACATACATATATATGTAAACAAAAGTTCATAAACAAATAAATAACCATAAATATGCATCTTATCACTATTTTTTGGAATCAAACTATTAAACATTCACAATACTATTGACAAAAACTAATAAGAACAACAATTCAATCATTTGAAATCATGCAAAAACAAAAAATTCACTTACTTCTATGTATAAAATAGTGATAGAAGTGTAGACACAGTTCCAGTGGGGCCTTCAATGACCTCAAAAACTTCTTTTGAGGCCATTGAGGCTCTTGGGCAACTAAAACTATGTCTATAAACCATGTACGCACTACATTAATAACTGCATACACGTTGTTAGTCCATAAAATGTTGACAAGCCCAACGGTATTCTTTTTTCCCATTTTAGACTAATAAGTAGCATGTATGCACTCCTAAGCCTAAAAAATGTTATCGCATGGTAACAAATAATGGGCTTAGTAAAAGTAATAAGTACCG